>NC_132780.1:125312329-125597329 GCF_048418805.1 Vulpes vulpes | reverse complement strand
AGCGACATTACTGTGAAAAACTGAATAGCACAGCAACTTAATTTAAACAAGGCCGTCTCAAACATTTGTTTGGCTTAAAGCTCCTGAAATGCCATTTTGTTGGATTATATTTTCATTTATGTAAGATGTGTGTCATGCCAAAATGATTTTATTGCCGTTAGAAGTCAGGCAAATATAGATAAAATGCATTTTAGAAAATAAAGTGACATGTGGCACATTTTAATTCTATGTTCTGCATTTAAAAATGAAATTATGCATCTCCAAGCTTAACTCTGTGGTTATCTAGGAAGACTATTGCTTAGCATGGGTCCATAGCCTCCTCTGGCCCGCCGGGTGGCATGCTCTGCTCTGCCCCGGGTCTCTGCGCCCCGTGGGAGGTGGCTCCTGGACAGTGCACAGCAGGGGCAGGCATGGCTTCTTCTGGGGCTAGTCTAGCAGGTGGGATCTGGTTCCGCCTTGTGCTGGCTGCAAGAAAGTCAACTCACTGTTTAGGAGCTATAAAAAGATCAAGGATCAAGCAGGCCTGACTCTGCCATCTGCCGAAATTATCGTAGCTGAGGTCCTCCTGACCTCTTGGTCTTCGAAGCCAGAACTTTGCTCATTCCTCATTTTTTACCCCCTTTGTGCCGCTGACCTCTGTGTCGACCCATTCAGGCTGCTACAACAGAGTACCCTAGACTGGGTGGCTTGTAAACAGCAGACGTTTATTTCTTATAGTTCTGGAGGCTGGAAGGCCAGGGTCAAATCACTGGCGGGTTTAGTGTCTGCAGGGGCCCACTACTTGGTGTGTAGAAGGCTGTCTTTTCACTGTGTCCTCACATGGTGGGAGGGCAAGGAAGCTCTCTGCGGCTTCCTTTGTGAGGGCACTAATCCGATTCCAGAAGGCCCCACCCTCATGACCTAATCACCCGCCAAAGACCCACCTCCAGATACCATTGCACCCTGGGTATTAGGGTTCAACATATGAATTCGAGGGGTGGGTGAGGGAGACACAAGCCTTCATCTGCGGCAGCCACCTGTGCTGATTTGAACCAGGCTCTTCACATTTCTGCTCTGACACATGCTGCCTTGGCTCTCTTCTTAGCCTTCTTGTCCCTGGTTGCAGGCAGGGGACCAAAGGTCAGTTGTCGGCACTACTTTTCTCTGTGCTCCCTTCTTCAGAGAGATCCTTCTGGCGCTGCTGCTGCTCAGGTGGCTCTCACCTGCCTCTCCAGCTCTCTTGGACTTAGCTCCTGTGTCGCCAACTGCCATTCGATCTCTCCCTGGATGTCTGAGCATCATCTTGAATTAACGCAAACAAAGCTGAAGCCCTGCATTTCTTCCTCCTCACTCTATTTACCTTCTCCTCACCTTCCCCGCCTGGCCAAAAAAAAAAAAAAAAAAAGCTCATTAAGCAAATAACTAGTTTATCTCCCAAATGTCTACACCATTTCTCCAAATCTGGAAAGCTTGGAGTGAACTTTTATTTCTCTTGTAGCTTAAGCACTCCTATCCTTTTTAAGCCTCCAGCTCTCACACTAGATGCCATTTCTTATGTGGGGCACTTAGGTGATTTCCAAATCTGAATTTATCTTTCCAGGAGCTTCCTTTTGGTTGACTCTACCCATCTCCTATGGGCAGGGAACTCACCCTCCTATACACTGAAGCTAGATTACTTTTCCTAAAACAGTGCTTTGCTTCTGCTACTATCCAGCGGCTTTCTATTGACTATAGGATGGAGTTCAAACCCAGGAGGTTTGCATTCACTAAGTTTCACGGGCTGGCACCAGATTACTCCGTTTGGTTGTATCGCCAACTCTGTACCTTCCTAAACCCTCTTCTTCCCAGAAACGTATCCACTCATTGGGCCATAATTACATATGAATGAAGCTCTGCTCCTACTTCTGGAATTCTCTCCACCGTGCTCTGTTTGACCTGCGTGCTCTCTTGGATGAAATAGCAGGAATTGTGCATGCAGTTATGTCTGAAATCTGGGAGCTTCTGTTGGTCTTGAGCAAGTTTACGTGTCCTGAGCCTTGGTTTCCAAAGTGAGGATAAAAATGTTTACACATTTTGCATTTCTGTTTGTGTGATGTGGCCTCCAGGCCCGTGGAGGTTGGTTGGGGCGGGCAGCCACGGCGGGGAGCTCAGGGAGGGATGTTAACAAGGGCATTGGAGACTCTGGTTCCTCATTAAAAGTCTGAATAATGTACTGATGAAATAGTTCAGATATACACGAAATAACATAATAGATTCTCATCTATCCATCCCCCAAATGTAATGGATGATATTTTGCCAGTTTTGCCTCAGAAGTCTCTTAAGAATAAGAACGTATAAAGCGTTGAAGATACAGTTTAAGCTGTACTTTCCTTTCCGTTCTCTTTTCTCCCCCAGAGAACCATTGTCCTGAGGCTGATATTGTCCTTCTCCCGTGTTTTTCTTTTTCTAACATATGTAGACACTACGTTGATCTCTATTATCGTTTAGTGTTTGAAAGTTTTTCTTTTTAAGATTCCCTTTTTTGGGGGGGGGGTTGGGTAGTGCAGCAGAGGGAAAGGAAGAGAGAGTCTCAAGCAGACTCTGCGCTGAGCATGGAACCCGACATGGGGCTCGATCTCTCGACTCTGAGATCATGATCTGAGCAGAAACCAAGAATCTGATGCTTAAGGGACTGTGCCACCCAGGCGCCCCTAGTGTTTGAAAGTTTTACGTACATCTTGTCACACTGCATGGACCCCTTCCCTCGATAAATATTTAAATAGCGGATGAATTATTTATCTTGCAATTTGCTTGTTTCACCCACTGTATTTTTGAGATTTGTTCACTTTAGGCCGTGCCACACCGTTTCTTTCATTTCAACTGCGTACAGTGACATAGGACACCCAGACGGGCACACAGTTACTGAGCAGCGACAAGTCCTGTGACAAGGGTCCGGGGGGCGTCCCGATCCAGCCTGAGTCAGAGCGGGTAACCTCCGAGCTCCGAGGGCTGAGGGACTACAGGATTTAGCCAGAGGAAGGGGGGAAGGGGCATATGTGGCCGTTTATGCGAAGACCCAAGAGCCTGCTGCGCTTGGGAAGATGAAAGAGGGCCTGGAGTGCGAGGAGGGACGAAGACAGGGGAGGCCGGCTCCTGAAAACCTGGGCTGCCACACACGCCCTTGGGCATCATCGTGGGGCAGGGAGGCAGGACATCCGGTTTTACATTTTAGAAAAATTGCTCCGGCCACATGGAGAAGTCATCGGCTTGAGACAGGGATGAAGAATGGAGGCGGGAAACTTGTTTAAGAGGCTGTTTGGGTGACTCGGGAAAGCGGCGATGCCTCAGTGCTCCTGGGGGTGCAGCCGAAGGGGCAGAAGAAAGACATGAAGTGCGATGCCGTGTGTGTGTGTGTGTGTGTGTGTGTGTGTGTGTGCGCGCGTGGGGCGGAGGGAAGGGCCCTGGCCGACGTGAGCTGGTGGTGGTGGCGGGCCCTGGGGAGCTGGGCGACATCGGGCAGCAGGGAGGGGGTGTCGGGGTGAGGGAGAGGTCAGGGAAGAGTTCAGAGAGTCCGGGTGAGCTGAGGAGGAGGAGGTGGAGGCGGAGAGCTGTGGGGCCCAGAGCTCAGGCCTGGAGGCTGGAGGCTGGGACCTGGAGGCTGGAGGCCGGAGGCCAGAGGGTAGAGGCTGGAGGCTGGAGACCAGAGCGTAAAGGTGGAGGCTGGAGGCCGGAGGCTGGAGGCTGGAAGCTGGAGGCCGGAGGCTGGATGCTAGAGGCTGGAAGCTGGAGGCTGGATGCTGGAGGCCGGAGGCCAGAGGGTAGAGGCTGGAGGCCGGAGGGTGGCCGGGATGCGGCGCGTGTGGGGAGCATGCTGACTGTGCAGCCGGCTGCACCGACTTCTGCAGGGGAGCCTGCTTCACAGAAGAGGCGGGTTTGGCTGGTCCCTATTCAAAGGAGGGCAGCGAGCTCCCCCCGGACAAAAGGCGGCCGGTGCCAGCAGGTGACGTGGGACGGGGCCCCTCTGCCCGAGGACACGGCCTCGTCTCCTCCGGTGGCCCGTCAGGAGGTGGGGACGCTCTAGCAGGCCCCACGTGTGGCTCCGGGCCAGGAGGCCGGGTCCCCGGGGACGCGGCAGGTGGCAGGAGACCCCTGCGCAGGACCGAGCACGCGGCGTGAAAGAGGGCCCCGCGGGCCAAGGTGGCGCCCCCACGTGCACCCGCCCCAGCACCTTCCCGCCCGTGGTCCTGCTGCGGAGACGAGGCCGGTGCCCCCCCCAGGCCCTGCCCCGGGAGGGACCCAGCCTTGCCGGCGCCGGCTCCGCGGGCCCTGCAGTGCCCAGGGTGGCCTCTGTGTGGAGTCGTGATTCCGGCTGATTGTGCTGTGGCCTCTGCGGCGGCGGGGCCGGAGCCGAGCCCGGGCAGCTGGCTCAGTGTTTCCTCTCTGGCCGCGGACGTGCTAGGGGAAGGCTCCACGCCTGGGGGCAGTGGTCTGTGGGGCCCTGGCATGGGCATCTTACCTGTGGGGCGGGCAGGTGGGCGATGCCGCGCTGGGGGCTTTGTCACCCTCACCCCACGCGACCCTCACACACGACCCCATCGGAAGGCCGGGCCGGGGCTCTCCCCTCGGTCTCACGGAGGCAGCAGCTGCCGCCCAGGGAGACCCCAGGCCTCGGTCCCCAGCCCTCCCTGGTCCAGCAGAGAGGAACAGAGTCTTCCTGGAAGCGCTGGTGACCGCAACCTCTGGTCCCAGCCTCTGTCCCTGGGTTTCTCAACCCTGCCCGGACATTAGAAGCACCAGGGGAGCCCCACCCCAGACCAGGCCAGTCGGCACCGCTGGCCGGGCCCCGTGGCCTGTCTTTCTGGTCTGCAGGGGATTCTGCTGGGCACACAGGCTCAGGAACTCCCCTCCTGCCCCCGGCTCGCGCAGCATCTGCTTTGCTCTCTACCACAGGCCCAGCGGAATAAGAGGCAAACGGTGGCAAGGCCCCAGGCCGTGCTGCTCAGGCTGGCGTGTCCAGGATTCTGAGCTAAGACCAAAGAATTCATTGCCCTGAGAGCAGCCTCAGGGTGGAGACTGGAACTCACCAGTTGGCCCAAACGGCAAGGACTGGCTCCTCCTCCTCTGCCTTTCTCACTTGACCAGCTCTCAGCCGAGGGCCCCGCATAGCGTAACACCCGCTTACCTGTGTGTGTGGATGCACCCGGAAAAACTGGAATGAGCCCCAACGCTGTGTCGGGCACTTTACATGTATTATTCTATTTGATCCTTGAATCAGCCTAGTGATGTGGGTGAGATGGTCATTCCCGTTTTACAGCAAGGACGCCAAAGCCCCGAGGGGTTATGCAACTTTCCTGAGATTGCACAGGAAGGGTCTTAGCCAAAATTTGAACCCAGAGCTCCGGACTCTAAAGCACTATTCCGCAGGGCTCCTAGGCACCTCCTGGCCTGGCATGTCCTTGGGGGAGTGTGCTGGAGCTGTCCTCCTCCACTGAATCCTTCACTGCTCCCTTCTTCCTTCAGGTCCAGGGGCTCCCAGAACCTGCCAGTCTTGGCCAGGCCCTCCCATGCCTGGTGAGAGCTTGAAGAGGAAGCAGGAGACAAGCCAGGGGGCTGTGAGGCCAGGTCAGGAGCCAGAACCAGGTACTGAAGTGGCCAAGAGATGGTTCCCAAATGCCGCCAGGCCCCGTGGCAATAGACAAGGTCAGCTGACCTGGACCCAGGTCAGGGCAGGGCATGATGTGGGTCAGGATGGTACCTGGTGCTCCCTCCTGGGTCCACAGGCCCCACCCCTCTTCCTGGAGAGCTCAGGGGGGGAGGCCAGCGTGGGAGCCCGGTGCTCAGCTCTCAGCCATGCACCTTGTTGGCCTCAGGTGGTCCGGCCCTAGTAGGCCTGAGCGGTTCTGCACTATCTCAGGTGCCTCCTTGGAAAGTCGTGCTAATTCAGGAAGGACCAGGACTGCGGGACCCCCAGCGGGGCCAGCGGACCACCTGCTGGAATTTGCGGTCATGGCGAAGGGGATGGGAAGCAGCCCTCTTGCCGGCTTCCAATCTTCCTTTCCCTTTCTCTCCCTCCCTTTCTGACTCCTTTTCCCTCCCTCATTCTCTCGTTTCCTTCTTCCATCTTCCCTCTTTCCCTCTACCTCCGTTCGTGACTGGACCCTTTGAATGAGCCACTATATTGGGGTTCCTGGCGCAGCCTGGGGTCCTCATTACTGGCCTAAGCCCGCTTTGCGGAGCGCAGGTGCCGCTACGGTGGATCCAAGGCAGTTCCCGTCGGGTTAAGGACTCGATCCGCTGCAGGCTGGCAATGCGGAGGTTCGGAGGCTGTTGGCACAACTGGGTGGCGCCGATGATTCAGGCTTGAGAAGTTTATTCATGCGCTAGACTGGAGCCCAGCCCGTACGCCCGTTAGCACGGCCAGCCGTCCGGTCGGTTGTGACCAGCCGTGCTCCTGGCCCAGAAAGCGGCCCGGGGTGCAGAAGCCCCCGCCGGCGCCCGGTCGGGGCCGGAGCTGCGTGGTCCATGGCGCAGAGCCTCACCCGGGCCCTTGCTCGCCCTGTTGGCCACGATGCTATTCATCCCACGGGCTCTGCGGTGGGATCAGTGTGAGGGTGCAGAGCGCTGCTTTCCCCAGGGCCCAGGGCCGCCTCCACCCCCGGCGGCCTTGTCGCGAGCACACGGGGGCCCCCGGAGACAGGGACACACCTCAGTCCCCTTTTGTCCCCAGCTCCCCAACGGGGCTTCGGTCGACAGGCGCTCAGTATGTGTGTTGAGTGAATAAATGAAGACTGAATCACCTAGATGGAGGGTGCAAGGGAAAGGCTCTGGAATGTACTGGGGGGTGGAGAGCCTCGGCCCCCTCACGTCCTCTCTGCGGTCACCCAGGAGACGCTACTGCCCGGGCCTCCCTCCTGAGCGGCGCGGGCCTTCCCGTTGTGGCAGCGGCGCTCAGTGCCCCGCGCAGGCTGCAGCTGGCGGGACAAGCACAAGACCTGTGCGGAGGGCCCGGCCCGGGGCTTGGAAAGGAGGAAGGGAGGAGGGAAGGCTTGCAGCCGAGAAGACCCTGGCTTTGAACGCTTTCCTCCTGGAGTTTCTGCGGAGATGCTCGGGGAGGCATCCAATGCTCGACAAAAGACTGTAGATGAATCCCCCGTAAAAGCTCGAGGCCTAGGGCTTACCTGCCGCAGGTGGGCAGGGATCGTTCCGTCTGGGGCCAGACAGCTGGAAGGCTGCCACAGGCTCTGGTAGTGACAGCTCTGTCGCCCTTAGAAAAAGAATTTTTTTTTTTTCGAGAAAGCACATGTGCTTCATATTATGCATCTCCACCGAGCATGTGTGTCCAGATGGCTGGGGCCGGAGTCTCCTGACCCGTTCTTTCCGACTGCGCAGGTTTCAGAGAAAGACCGGGGGATCCTGCGCTGTTGGCCAGAAATTCCTCCAGGTCAGCCCGAATCCGGTTGGGGATTTTGCTGATGCGAAACATGCGTGGACAGTTGCGCACGACAAATGAGCCAAAGAGCAAGGCCACCTTGACCTTGCACAGAATCTTCCTTTGCTCCTGAACCACACACCGAGCCACAGGCAACTTTAGGGGTCTGGGAATACGGATTCCCATTTGCCAAAAAACGGACAATTGTTTTTCATTAGGCTTTTCCAGTCACAGCACATAGGATTGTAGTGACCTCATTTTTGACCAATGGCCAAAGCATTCAGCTGTCTGGTAAAATAATCTATTAACTGGGCACCTGCCAATTGTCTGCAATAGGAACTAGTTTAGGCATATGTTTTAAAAAGTGATAACATTGTTACAGGCTCTGCCTAGACATGGGGATGGAAGCCCAAGCAGGCCAGCACCAGCTGAAGTCAGTTTTGGATGATGGGCTGTGTCTCCAGAAGACTCCCTGTCCCATGACTGACCTCCCTTGGCCCCTGCACGAGTTATATGGTATTTAAGGGCAGGTTGACATTACATTTCCTGAGCTTGAGCATGTGGAATCTGGGTGATGCGCCTGATTCTGTGGGTGAGGAAACAGGCACAGAGAGGCCGAGCGGCCCTTGCTGAGTCACACGGAGCCGAGGTTGGAAGCCATTTCTTCCAGTGCCCCCTCCAGGGCTGTTTGCCCCGTACCCCATTGCAGCCCTGAGTCCCGCGTGTGACCTGTGTTGACAACGTGAGCCATCGCTCACACCTGTGCGCTGATTCTGCCTTGGGGAGGCCCCTCATGAGGCTGGCGAGGGAGGGGAGGGAGGCAGCTCTGCTATGTGACAGCCCACCTGCAAGCCACGTTTGCCATTTTTAGGGAACCATGTCTCAGTCTTGAGTGTGAAAAGGGTTAGGTAATTTGTTGCAAACACCACCTGCTTCATCCCAACCTGCGTCTGTGAGCAGTGGCTGATTGGAAGATGGTGGTAGTTGGGGAACACCAAGGGGGCCCTGCAGAGAAGGAACGACCACAGTGAGTCCTCACACTCCTGGACTTTTTGATGGAAATAACTTCTTTTGTAGAAAGATAGTTGCCACCGCATAGTAAGGCGGTTGCTTATCTGTATAACAGTAACGACAGTAGCCAATGTTTATTGAACACTTAGCATATGTCAGGCATCCTACGTGTGTCAACTCATTTACTTCTTACAACGAGAGGTAGGTACTATGGTTACTTATTTATTTCTTTTTCTCAGATTTTATTTACTTGAGAGAGAGACGGGTAGGGAGAGAGAGAGCAGGAGCAGGGAAGAGAGGGAGAAGCAGGCTCCGCACTGAGCAGGGAGCCTGATGCAGGACTCAATCCCAGAATCCTGGGATCATGACCTAAGTTGAAGGCAGATGCTTAACCGACTGAGCCCCCCAGGTGCCGCTACCCCCCGGCTCCACCCCCGTACTATGGCTGTTCTTATTTTACAAACGGGGAGGCTCAGGCTGTGCACGGTAAGTACCTGCCTAAGGTTGTGTTGTTGATAGAGGTGGGAATCGAACTCAGATAGTCCAGCTCCAGAGCCCAAACTCTGATCCCTATACTTTATGCCTCCTAAGACTCTCGGGACTCCAGACTTAGGCCTTAAGCCAGAGATGGGGGACTTCCGGTTCATGACAAAATTTTGTCTACTCTTCACATCGCTTTTTAAAGAGGTGATATAATTTATGCCTGAAACTGAAAATGCAAAGGAGATTCTCAAAGTTTTGGGGGAAGGTATACTCATGTGTCGCAAAATGGCTCTATTACTTCATAAAGATAAACAATTATGTTTTTCTCTGTGAGATGAAGTGCAGCACTTTGCAGAGCAAGAACATGGAAGGGATCTCTAAACAGGAGGGAACACATTAATGCTTCCAAATAATTACATTAGAATTGCTTCCTTAAGGTATTTTATTCTAAAACATATTGCGTGGGGGCGCCTGGGTGGCTCAGTGGGTTAAGGGTCTGCCTTCAGCTCAGGTCATGATCCCAGGGTCCTGGGATCGAGCCCCGCATCAGGCTCCCTACTTGGTGGGGAGTCTGCTTCTCCCTCTCCCACTGCCTCTCCCACCTTGCTCATGCTCGCTCTCATAAATAAATAAATAAATAAATAAATAAATAAATAAATAAAATCTTTTGTAAAAAGACAGATATTGTGTATAGAAGAGTGTATAAAACATACATACTGGTTAAAGAGCAGCAGAATGTCACTAGTGCCCAGATTAGGAAATAGAAGGTCGCTAGTCCCACGAGAGCTCCCTGCGGCGGCTCCTCCTCAGGTGCATCTCCCTCTGTTCTCACCCGAAGTAATTGCTGTCTGACTTCTGGTTACTCAGATCCCTGCCTTTCCCCAGGTTGTGATATGTGTCAGGTACTAAATATCTGGAGGGATGCATTGGGGTCAGAACTGCTCTCTTCCTACCTCTGAGCCCTCGTTGCCATCCTTAGCCCTCGGCCATAGGTCACACGGAACAGGTCAGTGGAGTGACATCCTAGGCTGAAGAGGCGAGAGCAGCAACTTCATGGTCAAGTTCATGGTCAAAATGACCCAAACACATGATTCTGAGATAGGCTCACCCCAGTGTTCTGACCTCAGGTTAAAAACTAGGTGTGGTGGCTCCCGGGAGCTTGGTGATGAGGGCCCTCAACATGGACTGAGTCACATTGCTCCAGTCCAGATGGTCACCCTGCACTTGTGTGGAGAGCTCTTGCCTGGGATCTCCATTCACCCCCCCTTTATCTTTCTTCTCAGTTGGATCTCCTGTTTCTGAATCTTATGTCATTCTGATCTGCTTTCGATGAGGTCATCTTCTAGTAACTTTTTTTTTTTTTTTGAGAGAGAGAACGTATGAGCAGGGGAGGGTGACAGAGGAGACAGAGAATCTTAAGTAGGCTCCACACGCAGTGAGAGCCCGATCTCACGACCCCGAGATCATGACCTGAGCTGAAATCAAGAGCTAGATGCTTAGCTGACTGAGCCACCCAGGCGCCCCATCTTCTAGTAACTTCTTGAGAAAGAGCACACGAGAGAGAAATGGTTTGAAGACTTTCTGTGTCTAAAAGTTCTTTTTTCTATGCTCATACTCGACTCATAGTTTGGCTGGATATCAAATTCTAGGTTGGAAACTATTTTCTCTTAAACTTCTGATTTGCTTATCTCCTGGCTTCTAGTATTGCTGTTGAGCAGTCCATTCTGATTCATAGTCTTCTACATAATCTATAAACTAGTAGGAAGTTCTTTTTGTTTTCTAAAATTTCAAAATGATATGCTCCCATGGGGTTCTGTTTATATTGTGCTGGGCACTGGGTGGGCCGTTTCTGGTCTGGTAACATATCTTTCAGTTCTGGGAAATCATCTTGAATTATCTCAATAGTCATATTTTTCTACACTTTTTTTTCCCTCTCTTTCTGGAACTTTTACTATTTGGATATTGGATTTTTTTAATTACCTTATTTTTACCTTCACTTTCTGAGAGATTCCCTTTGCTCGATCTTCTACTCTTTTAATCAGTTTTCTTATTATGCTGAAGTGTTTTTAATAATCAAGACCCTTTTCTTAGTTTTTTGAATGCTACATTTCATTTTATTGTTGTAATAACATCCTTTTGGGTGGGGGGGGGTTGTCTCATGGATGAAATACTTACTCTTAGCTCTCAGAGAATTTATTGATGTATTTTTCAAAGTTTTCTTATCTTTGTATAGTTTCTGCTTCCCCGAGCTTCCTTTTTCCTTTCATTTGGGTCTTTATCGTCCATATCAGAAGGATTTATCAGATATCTGGTCATCCTTGGCTTTCTGCTCCTGATTAAGAGTAGGGGAGAAAAGGCCCATTGGAAGTACTGAGTACATAGCTGGGTCTGGTCAGTTTTAAGCTGGGTAAGATAGTCTGGGGGGACTAGGTGTTGGGGACCCTCTCTCAAGATCATCCATTTAGGTGCTTCATGAATTGTGTCACTTTCTCCAAAGACGTGTCTTCTAATCTGCCTGAAGGATGAATCAGGCCAGGCCACCCTTGTTGTGGGAATTGAGTTGAGGAAAGGATTGAGTACTCAGGATTTAAACATCGGCTTGATTTTCCTTAGCTGCACCTGTCAAAGTCCTTGGTTTACCCTCTCTGGAGAATAAACCATAGACTTCAGCTGGCCAGGAACACTGGGTGCCTGGGAGCATGAGCAACTTAGCCTCCCAGAGTCCACCTCGGTCTTCCTGGTTTCAACCCACCTCCTCTCCCTCCCACAGCCGGACACCGGACTACCTATAAGAGACCTCGAAGAATTTCGTGCAGTAAATGAAGTTGGTTTTCAGCTTCCTTTGGCTGACTTAAGATTCCACTTTCTCACGTCTGATCTCAGTACCACTGGGCCATCCACTACATTGTGGCTTCCAAAATGTTGTCATTTCCCCCATACTTAGGGATTGATATCCTCTTAAAAACCTCTTTACTATATATTAGTGGGATTTGGGGAGGGATCAAAATTAGGTTCATGTATTCAGTCCGCCATCTTACCCCACATCTGGTGTTAATATTTTCAAGTGACAAACCAATCATGTTTAAGCATTTTTTTAATCAGTTTTTTTTTTTTTTACTTCTTTTTCTCTCTAAAAATTAGCCTTTTTCATCTGAAAGGAAGTATATCCTTTTGTGAGAGATCATTATCTCTCCTGCTCTGGCACCCTCTGAAGTCTTGTCTTTGGGATTGTAATCACTGGGTGGATTATACCTCCGATTTGGGGAACCATTTACGAAAACCTTAATGATACTTTTAAAACATAATGTCTCTGAACCGTTTTAAAGTTGTTTGGGCTGATACTGTAGAAGAGACATGGAGAAGGCATTTTTTCTTGGTGGATTGCTACAATGTGGTTTGTGACCTAGGTCACAATAAATGTTTGCGAATACTTTTTATCTCTGGTAGGTGTGACCTCCTGTGTTGATACTTCATCATCCCAGGGAGAAACTGTGAATTAGCATTGTGGAAACCCTCCCAAGTGACTGTAAGAGCTTTCCTCCCCAGCTTTTGAGAGTTTGCAGACTATCAGAAAACAAGTGTTGAGTGTTGGGTGTTGCTCTGACTCTGCTTGGAATATGTGGGGATAGTATCTAAGGATACTAAAAGCTTAAGTTGTCTAAAAAAGGTTCTACAATGGGCATCAGGGCTCACTAGAACTGAAAAACAGAAAAATAGTTTACTTAAAAATGAAACCTTAGTGGGGTGCCTGGGTGGCTCAGAAGGTTTAGGTTAAGCATCTGCCTTCAGCTCAGGTCATGATCCCAGGGTCCTGGGATTGAGCCCCTCATCAGGCTCCCTGCTCAGTGGGGAGTCTGCCTCTCCCTCTGCCCCCCACCCCATTCATGCTTGTGTTCTCGCTCCCACACTCTCTCAAATGAATTAAAAAACAAAACAAAACAAAAAAACATGTTAGCCTGAAATGGGAAAATGTGTTTATTCCTGAAAAAATCTCACTGCGTGTTTTAAAGTAGTGTCTTGCCAACACCTTATCTTTCTCCTACTCCTTCGTTGCCACCTTGTCCTTCCTTTGCCCCTTGTCCCTTTATCTCTGTTTCTCCTTGTCATACCCCAGCTTTATTTCCCTCTTTGTCGTCAGTTCCCTGTAATCAATTAATCAAAAACCTTTCCTAAGCCCCACTGGGTGCAGATCCAATGCTAGAAGTTTATATGCAAGGATAAAGTGCAGTCCCCCCCCAACCAAATAATCACCATATGGTGGTTATGTGTTATGAAGGAAAAACACCATGGTGGGGGACAGCGGAAGAGCTTGACCTTGGAGTGTCAGGGAGGTCTTCAAGGAGAAGGTGACTTTTGAACAGACCTACCTTAGAGGCTATGCAGCAGCTCACCTGGTGGTAAACTGGGAACGGTGATCCCACGGAAAGGGAACAGTATATGTGAAGACACAGAGATAAGAAATGCAGGGACAATTTGAGAAAGTGCAGGAAATTAGGTGTGCTGGAGCTTAGCATGCTGGGGCCGGGACTCGGGGTGGGGTGGGGGGAGCTAGAAAGGAATAAGGCTCCTTCAGGTTCAAGGAAGAGCCATGTCCTGAGATGACTATGGTTGAATGTGAAGAGACGGAGGGAAGCTCAGGAAACTCAGGGCTGCTATGTGACCCCTGTGAATCCTAGTGCTTGCGACATTAGCTTGAACCACAGGCCCTGATGAGCAATAGAACATGAGCTTGTCTCTGCTGAGATTGCAGTGGTCGCTGACCAGCTGTCCCCTGCTGTCTGCTCTTAGGGTCTCCACCTTCATTCTCACCTGCTTGGGCAGGGTGTCGGGGGAATCTCTCGGACAGCGGACTCCTTCAGGACTAGCCTGTGTGGTCACCTTTGGCTCAGACTCCCAGACTCTGGTTCCAGGATTGTGTCCAGGGAATCAGGGTCATAGGGTGCAAGGAGATCTTGGTGCAGGAATAAATTCTCATGACCCATGTTCTCAAAAGACGTAGCCTGGCAGGTATCGAGGGTGTCCTGAGATGTCTAGTACAGAGGGGTCGGGTTTCATTCATGGGCTAAGAGGAGCAGGCCAGTTTGAAAACTGTGGCTTATACATCAGAAACTAGTTTTCTCCCAGTTCTAGAGGCCAGAAGTCCAAAATTAAGGTTCCAGCTGATTTGGTTTCTGATAAACAGTGTCTTCCTGTCTTGTAGCCAGTCACCTTCTCTCTGTATCATCACACGGCCTTTCCTCAGAGTGTGTGTGTGTGTGTGTGTGTGTGTGTGTGTGCGTGCGCTTCTGCATGTGTAGTTTGAGGGGAGAGAGGAAGAGAGAGGGAGTTTGGGAAAGAGTGCTATCCACTCACTAGCTCTCTGGTGTCTCTTCTGTTAAGGACACTCATCTTGTCTGACCAGGGCCCCACCCTTATGACCTTATTAACCCTAATTACTTCCTTAGAGGCCTCATCTCCAAATATAGCCATACTGGGGGTTAGGGCTTATTCATATGGATTTGGGGGGTTAAGTGGGGATATAAACATTCAGTTCATAACAGGTTAGTATATACTAAATTATAATTCTAATTTATTTTTAGTTTTTTATTTTTTTTATTTATGATAGTCACAGAGGGAGAGAGAGAGAGAGAATGGCAGAGACATAGGCAGAGGGAGAAGCAGGCTCCATGCACCGGGAGCCCGACGTGGGATTCGATCCCGGGTGTCTAGGATCATGCCCTGGGCCAAAGCCAAACCGCTGCGCCACCCAGGGATCCCTCTAACTTATTTTTATTAAGAATGACATATTTAATTTTAAAATATGAAGTATAAAGACTATTGTAATCTTTTATCCACCTTTTTTTTTTTTACATAATTGTTTTTTTTTACATAATTGGGCTCACACCATATATAGTATTTTTAAAGTTAAAATTAATGTAGCAACATTCAGAAGTCCCAGATGGAATATAATATAAACATAGGCTTGATGACATGACATGTCTTCTCTTGAGGATTTTCTTAGTCTTTCTAGTTAGAAAAGCAAACAGATAAACAAAATAACTAGGAATAACTTTAGAACCCCACAGCAGTTTTATTTTGTTTTAATTAATTAATTTTTAAAAGATTTTATTTATTTATTCACGAGAGACACAGAGAGAGGCAGAGACACAGGCAGAGGGAGAAGCAGGCTCCCTGCAGGGAGCCTGATGTGGGGACTGGATCCAGGGACCCCGGGGTCACGACCTGAGCCAAAGGCAGACGCTCAACCACTGAGCCACCAGATGCCCCCCAACACAAGGTATAAAGACACAGAAATCATAAACACTGAGCAAGGTCAATGGGTTTTTCTTCTGAGTAGGGAAGCGGCAGGCTCGAAGTGGGTCTTTGGGAGCCCCTCATGGGGTTGGTGTGGGTGCACACCGAGGGGGCCTAAGGGCAGGCAGCGGGGGTGGCGGGGTGGGGGGGTTGCTAGTCGGGGGCGGCCGCTATGGTCCAGGCAACAGCAAGCTTGGCCTGTACTGACGCGAGTGTTGGGCTAGAGATGAAGACCAGATGCAATTCGGGAAAACAGTTTTGTGATCTCATCCTCTTGTTTCTAAACACCACTTTATTTTTTCCATCCCCTCCCTCCACACCCCACCTCCCATTCTGTCTACACTCCACCACCACCACCATCAGGAACATGCACTCCTCAAATGCAAGCAAATAAGATTTATCTTAACCAAGAGACCCTCGATTGGTTTGTTTTCTCTTATTAGTCTATGATCCAAAAGAATAAACAACGTTTCCAAGCTCCTGCCCTAAATATCTGTTGTGCCCCACACCACTAGCTGTGTGAAGGTACACACCTGTCAGCCCACACGGGGTCACACACACCGCTGACCTGGCCACCCGAGATGCTTTGTAGAAATGCCCAGCTCGGTGCCCGGCCCGCAACCCCAGCCCCTTCACTTCCTCCCGTAAATGCTGGCCGGCCCCATACGTGATTCAGTGACTGAAGCCTTCTGGCTCTGAACTGAGCTCATTTGCACAGTTTTACGTGTGTGGGATTTGTAATCCCATCCATCTCATCCTCTCCTGGTGGACCGTGGGCTCCCTAATCACACAGCAGGAAGGAAGCCTGGGCGGGGCTGGGTGTCTGCCCCCAGGCCTGCACCGGTGCTCCCAGTGGCCTTCATGGGCACAGGGAAATAAGGTCGACCTCATAAGTCTCTTTCCCCCTGAACACCAGGCCTGGAGATGTGGAGGGAAGATGTGGAGGGCCTTGGAGTCTTGTGACTCCAAGAATTTATGTCACTTTTCTGAAAATGTGAAAATATCAGGTTACGAAGGTTTTCTTGTTCTTTTTTTTTTTTTTGGCAAGAGAAAGCCTAATGATAAAGAAAAGTAGTTTGTAACTGTTACCTGCTCTTATTATTGTCCAACTTATTTCTAATAGGCTACTAGATTTTTTAAATTTTTTTAATAATAAATTTATTTTTTATTGGTGTTCAATTTGCCAACATACAGAATAACACCCAGTGCTCATCCTGTCAAGGGCCCCCCTCAGTGCCCGCCACCCAGTCACCCCCACCCCCTGCCCTCCTAGATTTTTATTTTAAAGATTTTATTTATTTATTCACGAGAGACACAGAGATAGAGGTAGAGACACAGGCAGAGGGAGAAGCAGGCTCCATGCAGGGAGCCCGACGTGGGACTCGATCCCAGGACTCCAGGATCACGCCCTGGGCCGAAGGTGGCGCTAAACCGGTGAGCCACCCGGGCTGCCCCAGGCCGCTAGGTCTCTATGTCAGGTGTCTATCTGGTCGGGTGCATTAGGAATCTTGTACTCTTGCCAGGCTCTCTTTACCACATGGCCCAGATACAATAAATGCTTTTTGAAACACTAAGTATATTTTTACTTGTAAGTTGTGAAAAAAAATTAAGTGAAATAATTTATTCAGAAGAGAGAAAAAGTAGTGGGTCAGCCCACATTGTTGTGGGTTTCTTGAACGTCAGATCTGAAGACGGCATAGTGACAGGAAGGTGGTGGTAGCTGATGTTCACCGAGCGCTCCCTCTGTGCCGGGCCCTGCGCTGGGCGCTTATTACTTCATCCTTGCAGTACCTGTGGGGTCGATGTGCTCTTCTTGCCCCTGCCATAAAGATGAGAAAAGTGAGGTTCAGGGAGATCGTCTTGCTCTCCCAGGCCACACAGTTCGTAAGCCATGGACCTCAGGCTCCAGGTCCTTCTTGCCCCCCTGGCTCACACTGCGCCAGCCATGCTGTTGACTGAATTATGACACAAGCAGTAGAGGTGTGGCGTGATGCATCCGAGAAGCTGCTCGGTAGTAGAGGGCAAGGGGGCTCCGGTGGCAGCGTTTGGTGCTGGGAGACGTGAGGCCGGGGCCCCCTCAACCACTGCCTGGACTCTGGGCCACGACCCTACATCAGTTGCTTCGTAATAGGACTTGATTTTAGATTCATGATTTGTTAGAAGTCAGCGGGCTCTGGTCCCCTCCTGGCTAAGCCCTCATCTGTTGGAGCACAGGGCAGGTGTCACGGAAGGACACCGACAAGGGCAGCAGGGGCGGCCTTCTGCCTGTCCCCGCGCCTCTACGACGAAGAGGCTTCTTCCACTCCTGATGCTGGCTCCCCCTGTCGTGTCCGTCTCCCAACTCAGCCCACCTTCCCATAACCTCTCCGGCCTCTCTGCCTGCCAGAGGGGGAAGCACCCCAAGCGAAAAAGTACAAGAAGACGCCAAAAGGTGGAGCGTAGAATTGCAGTTGGGCCTTCCTCTGACGCCTGCGAAAATAACACAAAGCATCAGAAATAGCAGAAGCGCTGGTGGAGGCCAAAGAGCTTGGCAGGCAGCCCCGACCCCCCTGCGTTGGGTCCAGAGGGTGCGGAGCTCAGTGGGCGTCCAGCGGTCATTGGGTCAGGCTGTCAGGGCCCCGGGGACACCTCACGGCCCTTTCTGTCTAGCGTCTCAGAAAGTACCTGGCACGTGGCTGGGGCTCCGTTACACTCTGCTGAGGGACCGGGAAAGGAACCAGAATAGATCAGGCTCCGGGGTGGAGATGGACATAGTTCTAGAAAACACGAATCAGAGCGGCTTGTGGAAGTGTGACAGCAGTTATAGGAGAACGCGGCCGACCAAAGATGGTCAGGGCGCCGTCTGCAGACGGGGAATGGGGGGCAGAGGGAGCAGCTGCCCGAGGGGCCCGTGCGCTGCACACGCCCCCTGTCCAGCCTCCCCCGTCTTCCTTCCATCCACCCGCCAGGCCGTAGCTGTTAAAGCCTACTGGGTGCCAGCAGTCAGGCGCCAGCAGACGGTGGGCAGCATAATAGATACGGTCCCTGTCCTCACCAGCCGGGGAGGTGATTAGGGAAGGTCATTGGTGATGGCAAGGGTATGTTTTTGGGACGAGTGCCCCTGGAACCCAGGCTCCTTACGAGCTTCATGACGGTGGGCAAGTCCCTGAAACCCTTTGAGTTTGCTCATCTGAAAAATGGAAAGAAATGCCTCCCTGGAAGAGCTAGCTTGCTTATTTATTTATTTACTTAAATTTATTTAAATTTAATTTTATTTTTAAGATTTTATTTATTTGTTCATGAGAGACACAGAGAAAGAGAGAGAGGCAGAGACACAGGCAGAGGGAGAAGCAGGCTCCATGCAGGGAGCCCGACGTGGGACTCGATCCGGGGTCTCTAGGATTAGGCCCTGGGCTGAAGGCGGTGTTGAACCACTGAGCCACCCAGGCTGCCCACTTTTTTTTTTTTTTTTAAGATTTTATTTATTTATTTGATAGAGACAGAGAGAGTGAGCACAAGCAGACAGAGCAGCAGGGAGAGGGAGAAGCAGGCTCCGCCCAGAGCAGGGAGCCTGATGCGAGGCTCTGTCCCAGGACCCTGGGGTCACGACCTGAGCTGAAGGCAGATGCTCAACCACTGAGTCACCCAGGCCCCAGAGGACATTTTTTTAAGGATTAGAAATGATACTACATATCAATAGTGGCTGTGGTTTTTCTTTGAGCTTGTGTGTGTGTGGGGGGGGGGGTGGTTCTTCCCCTCACCGCCCCCACTTTGCTGCTTTCAAGAAGATGAGCACTTCCTGGATATCATGGAGAACAATCTTTTGGTTTTATTATTTTGATGATGATTTCCTCTGTTAAACTTCTTCTCGCTCCTCATAAGCTGGCAGAGAATGCTAGATTTCTTAAGGTGCAACGCCTTACAATCCTGATTGCAAGGGATCATTAGAGACATTCAAACGTGGGACGCCTGGGTGGCCCAATGAATTAATCATCCGACTCTTGATTTCGGCTCAGGTCACGATCTCAGAGTCGTGGGATTGAGCCCCGCGTCGGGCTCTGTGCTCAGCGCAGCATCTGCTTAAGATTCTCTCCCTCTCTGCCCCTCCCTCCGCCCACCCCCCACTCTCTCTTTCTCTCTCTAGCCCTAAAATAATTAAATTAAAAACAAGAGACATTCAAAAGTATATAAAATAGTAAATTCAAGCAGAAGATCTCTCATTGCTGTCCAAATGAAGACCATTTTACTATTATTTTTTTAATTTTTAATTTTTTTTCCATTTTAAAATTAAACGTGCAAGGGGGCGCTTGCACCCCCTTATATATGTTGGCAAATTGAACTCCTAAATAAATAAATAAATAAATAAATAAATAAATAAATAAAAATTAAACATGCGAAATGGGATCATCATAAGAATAGTTCTGCATGGCGCAGTCCTAAGTTCTGAAGTCATAAAGCAACTTCAGTCGTGGCCTAAAATACACAATAAACCCCATCTATTTTTCTATTTTTTTTTCTCAAGTCTCTACTTGAAGTCAGAGGAAAAAATCACTTTTTTGCTTTCTTATGCCTCACTGACTCAGGTGGGAGCCACTTTTCAGATCCATCTCCCCAGGCAATGACTCCAACCCCCACCCCCACCCCAGTCCCTACTGTGTGGGCAGCAAATGTGCTCACGGAGCGTCTGCAGGACTGGGTTCCAGCCCTGGCCCCGTCACACCGTGGCTCGGCGACCTCGGGCAAGTTCCCTGTCTGTGCTTCAGGAAAAAAACAGGGAGACCCTAATGATACCTCCTCACAGCTTGCTTCAGGATTACACAAGGTGATAGACCCTATTTCCTCGATTTTAAAACCCCCTTGATTTGGAGACACACCAACCTTTGAGGTGGAAAACCCCATCCCGTTGAGTCTACACGTTGACTGCAAGACATCCAAGTGTCAGGAAATCATAAAAACTGCAGACAGAACAATGCAGAGAGGAGAGCCTTGCCATTAGGGGCATCCTAGACGAGCGAGCATTAGGCGGTCTCACCGTGGGCAACGGCCCCGTCCCTGGCGCCCCGTCCCTGGCGTCCCGTCCCTGGCGCTCGCCCCGTCAGGTGGCGAGCCGGGCCCAGGTCAGCCGGGGCACGCTGTGGCTTCCTTCCTGCGTGGAGTTCCACCGTGGGGAGACTCGGAATGCTTCAGCGTTCTCTTCTGGACCTAGCAGCCTCTCCCCCTGTAGGAGTTTCTTTGACCCTGACCCAGTGCCCCCCCGCCCCCCCACCCCCAGCCATTTTCATGTCACCGCGCAGCCAGAAAGGGATAATATTTGTATAGTACTCCCGGGGTAAGGGGAGGGCCAGTCAGGCCAAGGAGCCAAAATCCTCACCATCTGGAACCCATTCGGGGCATTCCAGCGTGGCTCACCTTCTCTGCTTAGTTTCCAGCATGAAAAAGAAGGCGGAGGAGGGAGGAGGAAAAGAAAAAGGAGAAGGAAACTCTGGTCGTGTTCATTGGTTTGGGTTTTTGTTTGTTTGTTTGTTTGCTTTTACTGGAGAATTTTGAGGGCGTTTTCATTTTTCAGAACACTTTTACTATAATCATCTTGTATCACGGTCTTGTATCTTGATCAACACACCCTCAGGCCTGTGGGTACCACAAGCAAACCTGTTTCCACACCCGTTTGTGTGTCGGAACAACTAGGGAAGCTTGTTATTGGTACAAATGTCTATTTCCCAGCAGCCTGGGGCCTGGGGATCTGAATTGTAAGAAGTACTCCAGGTGGTTCTTTTTTTTTCTTTTTTTTTTTTTTTTAGATTTTATTTATTTATTCATGAGAGACACAGAGAGAGAGGGAGAGAGAGGCAGAGACACAGGCAGAGGGAGAAGCAGGCTCCATGCAGGGAGCCTGACGTGGGACTCGATCCCGGGTCTCCAGGATCACGCCCTGGGCCGAAGGTGGCACTAAACGGCTGAGCCACCCGGGCTGCCCCTCCAGGTGGTTCTTTATGTGCCAGCAGAGCTAGGAGCTGCTGCCTTCGGGCCCTTGGAGAGCTTTGCCCACACAACACCTTTCATGTCCTGCGCTGTTTATATCCTTTCTTACCCTGTAAAGGTGGCCTTTCGGATGCCGCGACCAAACCTAGTCACACAGTAAGTCCCCTTGCCTACGAGCATTAGTCCTGGCCCTGCAATGCGAGGAGGACCCTGCAGTGAGCAGGGAGTCTGCTTATCCGCTGGCCCAGAAGCTCAGCCTCCCGAGCTTGCGATTTTGGACACGAATATCATGTCTCAGAGTTTGGGTTAGGGACCAGCTGCTTCAGCATCACCTAGAAGCTCATTAGAAAAACAGTCTGAATCGGGCTTTCAAATTTCGGACGAGCAATCTGTATTGCAAACCAGCACACTGGTAATTTTTCTATTTTTAAAAATTTTTTATTTATTTATGATAGTCACAGAGAGAGAGAGAGAGAGAGAGAGGCAGAGACACAGGCAGAGGGAGAAGCAGGCTCCATGCACCGGGAGCCTGATGTGGGACTCGATCCCGTGTCTCCAGGATCGCGCCCTGGGTCAAAGGCAGGCGCTAAACTGCTGCGCCACCCAGGGAGCCCCCACACTGGTAATTTTTAATGCACATTGAGATTTGGGACCTACTGCATATGGGAGATTTAATAATCCCATGGGTCATTAAAGGGTTAATTTCCAGGTAAGGACAGATGCTGTTACCTGGGTTGAAGGCAGACTTGCTACTGCATGCTCACTGTCCAAGACACACAGCTGGCCCCTTCAAGTAACCAAGCTTGCTTCTGGTGCCACTGTTGGGGTGCTAACCGGGGAAGGATGTTGAGGTCCAAGAAACCAACGGTGTCCGTAAAAGCTCGGTATGATGGCTTGAATACAGCACAAGATTCAACACATCCTTCCCTCACTTGAGTGCAACCTGGCAGTTGGGGTGTTTCCATTCTGGCCACTGTGGGCCTCCCAATCAGAGTGAGAACTTTCAGAGGCAGCAGGTTGTAACTTAGGATCCGCGGGCCCCTGAAACGGGTGCAAAATCGAATGTGAAAAAGTGTATTTTTCTAGGAGAGGATCCAGAACTGTTGCCAGATTCTCAAAGGCACAGTTAACCCAGAAAAAGGGGAAGATTAAGGATTCAAACAGAGGAATTTTTTAAGATTAGGACTGTGGAGAATTGTAAACAAAGGCTCACGACCCGGTAAGATTTCTGAACTTCAGCCCTTGAAGCCGCCCCAGATCTGACCTCCAGCATTCCTCACCGCTAACCTGACTTCTCCCCTCCTTCCATCCGGCCTCATTCCTTCTTTTAGGTTCATCTCTCTCTGGTTTTTCTCCCCATCTTGAACTCACTGCCCCACCTGGACACGATGCCATCCCTCCTCCCACCCAGTCCTTCCCTCCTTCTCTCCCTTGCTGCCTTACTTAGGAAGCAGAGCACGTTCTTTTATTGGTTCTACCTATGGAATAACATTTCGTGTTGGTGGTTCTTGTTTTTCAAATCAGATGAATTGAACATTTAAGATTTCTCTGGGAGAGGGAGAAAATTATACCTTAGGTCGCCTGAGTGCCTGGCATTTTGGATTTGACCCTTGATGGAAATTTTTCTGTGGGCAGAGGTCCCCGCTCATCCTTGGCTGGAGGAAGGGCAGGCATGCCCCAGGCCTTCCTCTTGTTCGGAGTTTGATGAAGAAAGAGTGACTGGCGAGGATCCTAAGGGGCCCCTGGCTCCAAGGCCCTCCTGCTAGCTTGGATTATTTTTATTTGCTGGCTTTGGCTGTGGAAGGCAGAGAAGCAACCATTAGGCTGAGGAAGCCATGGGGACCCAGTCAAGGCTGCAGAAGGAAGGGAGAGCTAACGCTGTGCAGCTCTGCATCGGTGTCCGCTCCAGCTCTGTAAGCAGGAGGGGGTTTGGCCTGCTGGGCTCCCTGGCCAGCGTTCTGGGGAGGAATGCCTGAAGCATGAAGTCACTGGCTTGGGAGGGCCCTTCCACACTGCTGGGCCTGCCTGCCTCAGCCTCCAACAGCCGGGAGTTCCGAGGAAGCAACCAGGAGACAGCCTGAGGGGTGGGCCGTCCATAGATCCCATAGATCCCATAGATCCCATAGATCCCATAGATCCCATAGATCCCCGTACTGGGCTCCCTGAATGGGCCCGAGGCGCCTCCACGTGCTGGTCGCAGGGGAGTGTGGAGCTTGCTGCCTCCTGGGGGCTGATGAAGCCCCAGATGAGAGTTGTGGGGGCTATAGGATGGGGACCAGCTGGCCTCCCCTCTATGTCACTTTGGCCCCCATGAGGTCAGTGCTAGCAGTTCCTGAGCTTGTGGAGACGTGGCCCTGGGGCCTGCTTTCCATCTAACTTCCTTGTCACTCCAGTTACAGCCCCTAACGCTCCCTGGGGGCCGGGCCATGCCTGTTTGGCTTCAGGGACCGGTTCTGAAGACGTATTGAGCCCCCTGCCACCGCGTTAGCCCGACCCCAGCATGCAGGTGCTCAGCACACAGGTGCTCGGGCCAGCCCCTAAAATACCTCCCTAGGGATGGCGTTTGCCAGTGAGTTTCTGGGCCCCATAGAGGTGGCGAGTGGCTGTAACTGCCGGCCCAGTTTGAAGCACCATCACGCTCACAGCAGCTGTCGGAGCCATGGCTCTGGGATCTAGCCAGCCTGTGCCTTGTGGGATGGACTGTCGACTGCTCGCCTCCTCTCTCAAGAGCAGGGACTCACGCCCACCTAGCCGATCATCAAAGCATAAAGTAGGATAATGCACAAGTGTTGCACTTGGCACCAGGTGGGTGCTCAGTAAGTTATCATTACCATTAGCATGGTGTATTCTGGAAGCATGGGTCCCTGGGGGCCCCCTGGGTTATATTCCAGGACTCCAAGCTTCTCAGGCTTCAAGAGCTGGGAATCTTGTTAAAATGAAGATTCAGGTTCTGCGGGTATGGGGGTGGGTCTGGAGGAGGGGAGAGTGAGATCCTGCACCTCTAACGGGGGAAGGGCTCCCTGGTGGTGGTGCTGCTGTTGGCACCTACCCGGTCCTGCCTAGAGGAATGTCCTCCCTCCTCTTTTCTCTTTGCTCTCTGTGCCGGGGCAGAACACTCCCTAGAGTCTGTTGAAAAATACTCCCAGACAACAGGTGTGAGCTGGGACTGGCCTAGGCAGGGTATATGGTTGCCCCCCTTCCCCTGAGCACCCCCAGTGGTTGCATCCATCCGGGGACGAGGAGAGGATCTTGAGGGAGGAGGGAACTTGTCCCTGAATTTGAGGAGCTCCTGTTCTGTTGGAGAGACAGGTGCAAACACCCCTTACTGTCCAGGAGCACCCTGCAGAAAGGCTTGCAAAGGAACACGGAGGCCGAGGAACCCGCCATAAAGGAACACACTGGAATCAAACTGCGTACCCTCTGGGGCTCCCGCAGCCCAGAAAGGTGGCGGGTGCCCTGTGCTGCTTGCCCTTCTCCGAGCCAGCGGGCCGAGGTGCTGAGAGCAGAGGACGCCTGCCGGCCCCCGTGAAGGGAGGAGTGGGCACTGGCCCTGGGCAGCCCAGGTCAAAGGTGTACTCATTCAAGGCTCGCTCTCATTGAGTGGGGCCTGTGTTAAACCCTGCTCCCAGGGCCGGGGGTCTTAGTGACCATGAGGATCCTGTGCTGCAAAGCAAGGCTGGGACAACAGTGCCCTTGACTTTGCTCAAGTTTTGGGTGGAAACTGGGCATGGTTGATGTTGAGAAACTGCATTCTGTGCTTCTTGACAGCTTTGCCTCAGATCCTCCCCCATCCCTCCATCCTCCCCATCTTACTCCCCACGCCTGAATAAAGCCCCATAGATTCTAGATAGCAGCAAAGGGAGCCCTGATTTCTGCCTAAACCCTTGAGAGACATGCTGCTTGCGGCTGAAATCCGCCTGTAGGAATGGTGATCAGAGGGCTCCCTGGGGGGCCCACCAGGTGACAGTTGGGGTCCGCAGCTAGGAATAGCCCCAATCTGGGGCTTTGCTCCTCACTCTCTGATCAGCTTCAGCTGGGAAGCTTCCCTACATTCTCGATTCCGCATTTCCAAAGCAGAGAGGAGCCCAGGCTAGAAGCGAGGATGCAGGGGTGGCCCTTGCAGGCGGCACCGTGAAAACAAACGTCTTGCTTATCTTTCATTCTGGTAAAACATATATGACATAAAATCGGCCATTTTAAACATTTTTTAAATGTACAATTCAGTGGTATTTATTGCATCCCTCTCTTTGTGTGACCATGTTGACCCCCTGCTTCTAACACGTTTTCGTCACCCCAAGCAGAAACTGTATCCATGAAGCCATAATAACTCCCCATCCCTCCCCCACGGCCCCTGGTAACCTCTATTCTGTTTCCTGTCTTTATGAATTTGCCTATTCTAGATATTTCATAGAAGCGGAATCACACCATATTTGTCCTTTTGTATTTTTTTTTTCATTTAACATAATGTTTTTGAGGTTCATCCGTGTCGTTGCACATGTCAGTACTTGGTTCCTTTGTGTGGTTGAATGATAATCGGTTGTATGCATATACCACATTTGGCTTATCCATTCATCTGTTGATGGGCATTCGGGTTGTTTCCATTGTTTTTTTTTTTTTTTTTTAAAGATTTTATTTATTTATTTGAGATAGAGAGAGAGAGTGAGCATGAGTGGGAGGAGGGGAGAGGGAGAGACAGACGCCCCGCTGAGTGTGGAGCCTGATGTGGGGCTCGATCCCGGGACCCAAAGATTATGACCTGAGCTGAAGGCAGATGTTTAACAGACTGAGCCACCCAGGTGCCCCTCCATTGTTAACTATTAATATTTTATACTTTTTGTATGTTCCCTGGGTCTAAATAACGGAGACACACCAGGAAGTCAGACAACATGGTTCCTGCTCCCGCTTGGCAGGTAGCCAGGCGGGGACAAGAGATGGGCGCCATTGCAGGACCCGGGGGCACCTACAGGACCCACTGCTTGGAGTTTGGCCACCCTTGGTTCTTGTCGCCTGGCCAGCTACTAACTGTGTGAGGGTCTCCTTTTTCGGGCTTCAACCTTCCCATCTGTAAAATGGATTCGGGGCTAACGACCCCTGTGGCACTCACATTTTATGGTCCTGTGATGCTGAATCCTCTGGCATGGAATTCTGGAAGACCACCTTCATGGGTAGGGCTCATGGTAGGGAAGAGGTGCCGGCAGCTGTAGAAGGAGGGGAAGGAAGGGGTGTCTGGGAATCTGAATAATTCCAGCATAGTGCGCGGCAGGAGGGCGGCCTAGCTTGCATAACTGTAATTGTCCTGCCGGCTGGCCCCTGCAGGGGGCTACTTAACGTCCCAGCCAGCCCTTCTCTGTTGTCCTGGAGAGGGTATGCAGGCCACACTAGGGAAGGGAGATGACTCCTAGGTCAGAGCTCCTGGCCACCATGGGGGCTCGGGGCAGCCCGTCTGGGGGACTGCCAGTTGGGCTAAGATTATTTAGGGGGTTCTGAGGGCCTGGCATTTAGGCAGGATGGGAATTGGGATGCCAGAGGCCAGGACAGTCAGAAGGAGTAAGTGGTGCCTGGGTGGAACCCACAGCCAGGGTGGAGATTTCCTGTCAAAACAGCCACTTATCCTGGCCAGAGAGTGCATTCCTCTACCCCAGGAGATAAGAAGGCCCTATTTTCCTCTCAGGGCTCCTTTGAGCCCGGAATTGCTTTGGGCAGGCTGTTGGAGGCTGTGGGCTGGGGTCGGGTGGACAGGTCCTCGGTGACTCCCGCACTCGGGCCCCTGCATCCCCCAGCGAGCGCTGACCCCAGCGCTGACCCCGCAGGGGCAGCCCAGGCTTGAATCCAGTTTCCTCTGTGCTCTGAGTCGTCTCCCTGGAGAACGCTCCCATCCAGTAGGGTTGTCAGGAGCTAACGCCCCGAAGGGCGCAGGACGGTGACTGGCGTGAGGCTCTGCTCCATGGGGGTGGCGGTCACTGTTGTTACCCCCAGGCACCTCTCTGTCTCCTGGGCCCAGGTGAGCCTCAGTTCTCACTGGAGTCCAGCCCTTTCGTGTTCTGGGGCCTTTGACGGCTCTTTTCTCTGAAGGCATCTCCAGGCAAGTCTCTTGTCTCAACTTGCTTGACCCCAAGGCCGTTATAAGAAAAGGCTCATTAAGCGTTTAAAATAGAGCCATGTCAGCAGATGGAACAATTTCTTGGGTATTAGAAGCCATTCTTTGTCAAGCAAAGGCTCGCGAGGAACCCTTTGCTCCGAAAAAACCTCCGAACTGTCCATCCTAGATTGTAGGGGTTGGCAGGAGCCTCTCTTGTTACGGGAAACTTTTAGCCACCCCCTTCCGAGGGGGGGCCACCCTGACACCCCCTCAACTCAGGCCCTGCATCCCCTGGTTGCCAAGCCCTGGGGGCTTTCCAGCTCTTCCAAGCAGCCGGTCGTCCAGGAGGGCGGAGGCCTTCCCCAGGGGCCCGGAGGCTCCAGGCTGCTCCTCCCCGTACCCTCTGGGCAGGCACAGCCCCACTTCAGACTTCCCCTCTGGCCCCTGCTGGACTGCCCAGCCCTCCCTGTGTGTATTTTCTCTCTGGGTGGGGGCCTGGGAGCTGGAAACCCTGCTCACATCCTCTCCCCACCCTCCCTTCAGAGGACCGAACTCCAAAGAGGCTGAAGCCAGTGCAGAGGTTGTGGTGGGGGGAAGGCCACCAGCAGGCCCCGAGGACTCCCGTGGGGAAGGCGGGTGGTACCTGCGCGGGTGGTGCCTCTGGAGGCTCTTCCAAGCCCATCATTTCCCTTCCGTCCCTCCAGTCCGTGGTCAGGACAGTACGAAGCAATACAGCCTGACCGAGCTGAAGCTCACAACCCTTCTCCGGCGTCCCTTGATGGGCTGGGACCGCGACGAGCCAGTTCGGGGAGACCCGCCACCGTGTGCGCTCCAGGCTGGACCCTGAGCTGCGGCTCCTGGGCCACCTCCCACCCGTGGGCTCTGCGGGGCTGGCTGGCCTCGGGGAGCTCCAGGGCCCTGGGTCCCTGAAGGCCCGTCGGTGTGCTAGACCTTGAGTTCCCTGCCTGCCCTGATGGAGGGCCCCCAAGTACCGTAGTAACAGAAGACCTAGTGGCAGGTCTTGTACTTCGCAATTGCTCTGTTTTATCAGCATATTAAGAAATGTGGTGGGGGGCTCATCCCCCAGTTCCGTAGGAGGGGGGAGCAGGGAGGACGGGGTGGTGCCCATGCGTCCTGGAGGCTACCTTGGGGTGTGCGTCTGCCCCTGGACGTCGGTGGTGTAACTGGAGCCTGCGTGTGAAGGATGGGCTTCTGGCTGGGCCTCGTTCAGAATTGGAAGGGATCTGAACCGTCACCTGGGACCCCGCACCTGCGCCTGGGAGTGTGGCCTGCAGCACCTGGGTGCTCAGTGGGCCTGGGTGCGGAGCCTGGGCTCATCCCAGATTGACAGGATTTGCATTTCAAAAGGAAAAGGGACTCACCTGCAGCCACACACCCCCCCCTGCCCGCCCCTCCCCAGGAACCAGGGCACCAACCCCTGTGTCTAGACTCTGGTTCCTGACACCACCCTTCCCTTCCTCCCCAGAGATCTTCAGGATGCTCCTGCCAGGAAGGAGCCCCTCCACCCCCACCCCTGTGCTCCACCCAAGGCAGGAGGACAAAAGTCTGGCTTCTCCCAACTCCATGCCGTCCGCTGCCCGCATCCCACGCCCCCACCCCTGTGCAGCCCAGAGGAGGAGAGGAGGGAAAGTTCCACTGGTGATGCAGGGCGGGTGCAGGGTGGGCTGCCTGGGTCAGGGCCCTGTGGTGGCGCAGGGTCCGAGTAGTGGTGGGGGCGGCTGGGGCCAGGGCGGGGGGGCCGGGGGGGTGGGGGGCAGGATGGGCCCTGGACCCGCTCCTTCCTCCCCTTTCCACGGAGGCCATCCCTCCCTCAAGCTGCCTACCCCGCCCGCCTCCCAGAGCGGTGGGGACACTGCCACAAGGCCCTCACGGGGCCCTGGGGACCCTCCGCCGCCCCTGCCCTCCAGCCCCGTCCCCCACCGCGTCGCTGTGCTGCGTGTCCCTTCCCGGAGCCTCAGCCTCTCCTTTCCTTTTCCTCGCAGCCTTGCTCTTCCTGTGACCTCGGCCGCGGCCGGCGGCCTCCCTCCCTTCCTCTCCCGGGCCCTGCCTCCGCTCTTTCTAGCTCTTTCTGTTCCTGGTCGCGGCCCTCCCATTGTCAGCCCAGGAAGGGCCGTGTCGGGGTCCAGGGGAGGGCCCCCAGCCCCAGCCCCTGCCCCGGGCCGCCCAGCAGCCGCCCCCACCCCAGCCCCGCGGCCCTCAGTTTGAGAAGCCCGGTCGCTCCCCCGCAGGCCCGGCCGCTCACCTCCCCTCGCCTTCTGACTTCAGACCCCAGAGGTGGGGGGCCGGGTCGGGGGGCAGGGGTCCGGAGCCGCAGGTGCCGCGCGGAGCTTCCCAGCAGCGAGCTGACCAGAAGGTTCCGGAGGGCGCTTTGTCACGGCTGGTGACCAGGGCTGGCTGCCTTGGGCCCGGGCAAGGCGGGTGGGACCCCACGAGTACTGGGGGCAGACAGTGACCCTGTGGGACCAGGGCCTACCGGGGGCAGCGGGAGAAGCCACGTCACCCATATTTAGGAAGGAAAGGCCAAGCCTTTCTGCAGACAGACCTTCTGGTATCTTCCCTCCGTGTCTCCTGCCCGGGTTTTGTCTGGATTTGCTTTCTCTCTCCCATGCACCCCCCACTCCACCCCGTTCTGCTTTTGTTCTCCCGGCAAGTGCAGAGCTCCGGTGGGGTCTAAGCAGTTTTGGTAGATACAGAAACAGGTGTTCGGGTCGCAGCCAGGTGTGTTCACATGCGGCAGGTGCAGGCACCGGGCCTCCAGGGCTGGAAGTCGCCAGCTGAGGAGGCCCGAGACCGGCTCCCCGTTGTACCAGCAGCAGGACTGAGGGTTCCCAGGGGCGAAGACGCCAGCTTTAGGATCTCTGGGGACAAAGCTCGGGGTGGATTGCAGAGAGAGAGCATGCCGGTGGCGACCTTTGAGCCCACGCGGCCCCAGGGCCCAGGCTTGGCTCTGTCTCCTCCGAGCTGTGTGAGGCCTCCCCCCCAGTCACATGCCCCCAGGTGTGTGTGGCCTTCCACAGGGAGGCCCCTGTCAGACCCCTGCAGGAAGAGGGGGGACGCCTTGAGCCCCGGGGGGACCTCCTGGGCTTGATGAGGACCTGTGCTGCGTGCCTCGGCACCCTCCCCCTGGGGGTGTCCCCCAGGCCTCCCGAGACAAGGCTGACCCCCTCTGCAGGGGAGGGGGAACCTGGGGACTGGCCTCCTGGAGGAGAAGCAGTGGCTGGAGTACAGGCAGGTCCGCTGTGTAGCCTTGGGCAAGATTCTTCACCTCCCTGCTCCTGGTGTCCTTACCCCTGATCTGCAGAGCAGCCATGAGATCAAGGGTGACGTTGTAAGGACTTGGTGCCCAGGAGCCGGCCCATGGGAGGCCACTGGTCGTTACGTTTGGAGCAGAGGTTGCCCTGTGATGTCCCCTGGGAGCCCGTACAGTCCTGCGCCCGGGGATTCCTCGCTGCCCGGCAGGGACCGCAGTATGAACCGTCGGCTGCGGCGAGGCAGGGCATGGTGGGGGTCGGGGGGGGAGGGTACGCTGTCGGTGTATGCGGGCAGCCCCTAGCATGGGAGTCCTGAGCCTCGGGGTCCATGCCCCTCAGAGGGGCTTCAGAGGCCGGGAGCCCACACACGATGTGTCTGTGGGGACAGCTTCCATTGGATTCCCCAGTGGGGGCCACAGCTACAAAGATTAAGAACTTTTTTCCCAGCATGAAGACCCCCTGGAAGAGGGCACGGCAGGTGGGGTCTGCTCAGCCCTGTGCCCTGGATGTGTCCATCCGGCCTCACCCCAGGCCTCAGCCAGCAAGTGCACGCCAGGCAGGGACATGAGGCATCCACCCTGCCGGAAGCTCAAGGTTCAGCTGCATCAGATTTGGGGCGGGGGAGAGAGACCAGGGCCCCAGAAGTTGTGGTTGGACTAGTAGGGCCAAGCCTCACTGAAGGCTGGCTGAGGACGGGGACCGGAGGTGTGGGATTGTTAGGGGATAGACGCATAAGGGAAGGTCAGAGCAGAGGAAATGGATCCAGCATGCCAGCTCCTGGAGCTCCTTCTCATCCCCTGGAAAGTGGCACATATGAGGGGACGGCCCTGAGGTCTGCCCCTGCCCGAGCGGGGTGGCCAGAAAGTCATCGAACGATGTCTCTAGGCCTTGAATTCTAGTTGGAGGGTGATTGTTGCAGGATCTTATGCACAGACCTTGGGCTGTGTCTCATGGACACGTGGCTGAGGTGCTCTCCACCCCCCCCCCCACCCCTCCATTTCTTTTCTTTTTTCTTTTGGTCCTTATTTTATCTGCCCTATCTTGATACCTGTGTTTTTCTCATCAATCAGTTTGAGAAGCAGGTAGAGTATGGATGGAAAGAAAAAAAAAGAAAAGAAAAGAACTTGTTTACAGAAAAGGAGTCTAGGGAAAGTAGGCTTTTGGTCCTGGGATGTCGTGTTTGTTTTTCTAAAATATATTATTTTTTATTGGTAAGTTGATTTTGCTTGTGAAAGGCAATGTGGAAAATCTGTAAAAAAGAAAAAAGGAAAAGAGAAATCGCTCATAACTGCATTAAACAGACATCCATAGTTAGTACTTTAGTATGTTTCCTTCTAGTCTTTTCTTACATGCACAAATTAAATTTTTTTTTGCTATCTGTACTATAAGTGGTGTCCAGTTTTCTTGCTTCACACGTATCATACGTAACACGGACAATTTTCTGTGGTACTAAAAACCCTTTATAAACGTTTCAAACGCTCCAGGCCCCCATAGTCGGATGTTTTGACTCCCCATTTTACATCATTAGCGATAAAGCGTTGACCGTGTTTTTGTCCGTAAAGTTCTTTTCAAAGTTTGGGTGATTTCCTTGAGGAAGGGTGAGAAGCACACCCGCAGGAGAGGGCTGGCTCGGCCGCGTGGGTGCGCGGTGTGCTGGGGGCTGCGTGGGGCTGCGTTCACCGGGGGCCGTGCAGAGGGAGGGGAGGAGGCCGGCTCTTCACAGGCCCTGGCGAGAGCCCACGGACTTAGGCCCTCGATCTGTGGATCTGCTTGTGGCAGATCAAAAGTCCTCCTGGTGACTCATCCGTGGGCAGAGCCCTCAGGCCTGGTGACCGAACACCCACCTCCCTCCGAGCGGCCCTGGGGACTGCCGAGGTCCCTGGAGCCTGAGGAAGGGCTGCCCAGGTGCCTCCGGCCCTGCGTGCGTGCGCCATCAGGCCCGTGCACCATCCCAGCTTGCCTGAACTCTGCTCCAAGACAGGCTGGGCTTGGTTTTCACCTCAGAAAGGCCAGTCAGTGGGGTCAGCCAGCGGATAAAGTTAACTCAGCCATTATTGCTTTTTTGTTAATGAGGGGAAGACCAGCTGTGAAGATGCCAAACCATTCAGAAACGTTGCACAGGACTTCACGTCTAGGGCGAATTCTGCGTTCAGGCAGAGGAAAGCAATCCACAGTGATTCTAAGTCCTCACCGGACCCCGAGGGTCCCTTTCTGAGCTTTCACTGTATTATTATTATTTTTTTTTTTACGAAATATTTTTCCTATTAAGTTATAAGTCTTGGAAGCTGTGAAAAGCACTGGCAATCTCTTTGGACTCATGAGCAAGCAGGAGCTCTGTTGTGCATGGAAGCTCAGAGGGAAGCTAAGCCCCGAGGTAGGTGGAGGACAGTTGGGCAGGAAATTCTCTCACCATAGCTCTCATAGTTGGCTGGAGTGATGGCCAAATGCCCATCCTGTGTGGCTGTGGGGGTTGAGGGAAGGGAGCAGGACTGGCTTCTCTTAGACTGTAGTTGACAGAAACAGACCAACTCATTCTCAGAGATGAGATTCAAAAAGCAGAGCCTAGATACCTACCCTGGGTGTTTTCAGGCCTAAGAATACTTGACTTGGATCTTAAGCTCGCACAGCCCACTAACATGCCCACAGATGCTGTTCAAAGTGACCTCTTTTAACAGAGAGGCAAAGTAGGCTTGAAGCCACCTGAAAAATTTTATTGAAGTCAGGGTACAATTGTTTAAAGTGCTTTGAAGAAATCGGATCTGAGACGTTCCTGCTATAAAGTAGCCCACGAACAAGGCAAACGGAAAGCATGAATTCAAGATGTGCCCATAGCCAAGATCTAAGAGAAAGATTCCTCTTCATGTGACCTGTATTTGCTACCTGCCTCTTGTGTGGCAGGCACAGCGCTGGATTCTGGGGGACAGAGCTGTGGAAGGCTGCATTTCCTGTCCCGAGGAGTCTAGCTGGGGAAAGATCTAACGTGGCCAGTCACAGTACTGAGAACACGTAGGGGGAATCCATTCTGATTCAGGGGCTGATGTAAAACCCAAAGGAAGTCGCGTTTGAGACGGGCTTGAAAAGTGAGCATGGCATTGGGGCTTGGAGAAGTGGGAGAAGGGTCTGGAAGGCCGTAGACACAAGGGATGGGTATTACTGGTGTTCTTGGGGAGAGTCATCTGCATGACTGCTGGGCAGAGGAACAGAAAGGATGAGCAGGAATCTGTGGCGTGCGGCCTGGTGGTCGAGGGTGTTGATTCTCATCGTAAGGAGTTTGGACTATGTTCTGCAGCGAAGAGGGACCCATGGCTAGGGTTCTGAACAGAGAAATTAGAAATTAGAAAATCAAAAAATTGATTTTTTGGGATCCCTGGGTGGCGCAGCAGTTTGGCGCCTGCCTTTGGCCCAGGGCCGCGCCGATCCTGGAGACCCGGGATCGAATCCCACGTCGGGCTCCCGGTGCATGGAGCCTGCTTCTCCCTCTGCCTGTGTCTCTGCCTCTCTCTCTCTCTCTCTGTGACTATCGTAAATAAAAAAAAATTTTTTTGATTTTTTTAATTAACGGAAGATGCATAAATACATGCTCCATGAAGGATTTCAGCTATACTGAAATCTATCAAGAAAAAAGAAAGAAAAGAAAGGAAAAAAAATGCTCACTTTCCCAGGGGTAACTACTGTTCTCCTTCAAGGCATTTCATCTGCCTGTCTCTAGGGGTGTAGACAGGCAAAGTCAGGCCCTGGAAGTGGGAAGGCCGATTCTGTTAGACTTCCTGCTCGCTCACTCGCTCTCTTTCACACACACACACACACACACACAGCCCTGCCTTTTAATATTTAAATATATATAAGATAGGACTGTAATCTGGGGAAGCCTATATACTATCTTATCACTTAGCTCATTAAAACAATTTTTTTTTAGATTTTTATTTATTTATTTGAGAGAGAGCGAGTGAGCGAGAGAGCCCATGAGTGGCAGGGAGGAGCAGGGGGAGTGGGAGAAGCAGACTCCCCGCTGAACAGGGAGCCCTACGCGGGGCTCGATCCTTGGACCCTGAGATCATGCTCCGCTTTCTGTTGTTTCAGAGCATGGTTTTATTGGCTACTCGCCGGAACTGCTATGGAACAACACTCTGCCGGATTACAGTCCTGGAGAATCTTTCTTCACGGTCTTCGGGGTGTTCTTCCCAGCGGCCACAGGTACAGTAGTTTGGGTGCTCTTACCCACCCACGTGAGGGGTACGAATGCTTGGTTCCGAAGCTCAGCATTGTAAGTGGCCTGCGTGTGCTCCTAGGATGTATGTCTGACTTGAGAGGTGGCCTTAGCCTAGTTCATTATTCCCGAAGGCCTCCCACATTGTTTCATCTTCCCTATGCGCCATAGCTATGTATTGAAACCTGTTGGCCTACTTAAGAGAAGGGACATTTTTCTCTTAGGGCTGAACAGGATGGATTCCTCAGCAAGACAAGCTGCGCCTTCCACCCTGCAATGAGCCTAAACATGGTCTAGAAACTCCCCTCTCTCTAGCCTAACCTGTATGTCTTCTCCCAGGAGGCAGAGCAACGCTATATTGTCTTCTCACTGTGCTGGGTGTGGGTGAAACCAGGATCCTATGGACAATGAATGAATCTCTTTAACCCACATTCCCCATTTTTCTGGCTCTCCAGTGGCCAGGGAGGAGCTTTCCAAAGCTGAGATCGCTCTAGGACCCTGGCCTAGAAGGTAGTAAGCTAACCTTACTTATAGACCATGTTGACCAAACGGTCTATAAGAAATAACCATTTGCTAGTGACTGGGCTTGTCGCAGAGCACAGACTGAGAGAAGCGTTTTACTCTTGGTCAGGTAGTGTTGACGCCCTGGATTGTGTTTGATTTCGTCTCCTTCTCCTCGTCTCCTCCTGGCCCTCTCACTTGCCTTTCTAGGTACATCCTCTTCGATGCACCCATTAAATGTTGGAGTTTTTCAGGCTATGCCCAGGCCCTCTTCTCTTCTTTCTCTACTGTGCCCCTTAGAATCTCATCCACGCCTGCTGTTCAATGGCCACTCACAAGGCCAATGACCCCTAGACCTGTACCTCCAGCCTAGACTTCTCGGAGCTCCATACGCTACGCTCAGTCACTCCCATGACATCATCTGTTGGGCATCTCAGACCCATTATGTTCAGAGCCAAGCCCACCGCACCCATCCCCCAACTGGCTCTTCTCCTTCTCTCCTGATCTCAGGAAAGGGCACCTCCATCCAGATAATTGCTCATGCCAACGGGGAGTTATTCGTGCCAACGTGCTCTTTCTTACCAGTACCCTCCCAGCCCTGTCAATTCTTCCTCCTAGAGGAGCTTCTTCTTTACGTCCTACGTCTGTCCGCTTCTGCCACCTGAGCACTCTGGTCCAAGGCTCATCTCTCCCTGGATCACTTCAGGAGTTTCCTACCTGACCCACGGTCCCCACCCCTGCCCCAGGCTGGCCACAGCTGGAGCTAGGCCTCAGCGGCGGCAGGTGGAGTCCTGGTCCACAAGTCCAGATGTGCCAGAAGTAGTGCATTCCTTTCGTTTTTATGAAATGCAAAGGGCTGGCGTCTGACTCTAAGCCTTCATTCTGCCAGGATGACTGAAAACTCACGTCAATCATTCACGGTGGCTCCACCGTGGCCTGCCATCCTGTTCTGAGGCCTTAGGGTCTTCTAGCTTTTCATCACTGAACGCAGAGCCAGACCCTCTTGTTGTACTGTCTGCACATCCTACGGGCTCTCTGCTGCTTCTGAACCAGCAATCTGAACCTGGGGGCCCTGTGTAGACGCTATGCATGTCCCAGGCCCTCCTCTCTAGGGTCTTGTGGGGTCCCTACCAGTGCTGACATGGAGGGTGCCCCAGGTCCACACTGCTCCAGATCCTATGCGCTTCTCTCCCGGCCTCCAGCCCCAGGGGCAATCTTCTGTAGCAATATGGTGGGCACCCCGCCCCGGGGCCAGCTTTATGGGCACGAGCCTACGCATTCACACTGCGCCCACTCTCAGAAGGGCCCCACGCTTGGTTTAATGATTCACTCTTGCTAAAATTCTTAGTAATTTTTGAACAAAGGATCTTATTATTTTTATTTGCACTGGACCCAGCAAATTATGTACCAAAGTTTATTCTTATCCCCCCCCATGCTTTTCCCACCCGTTTTGTTTCTTCTTCTTCTTCTTCTTCTTCTTCTTCTTCTTCTTCTTCTTCTTCCTCTTCCTCTTCCTCTTCTTTTTAAAATCTGATATTTTATTTATTTATTTTTAATTTAAATTCAATTTGCCATCACCCAGTGCTCCTCACAGCACATGCCCTCATTAATGCCCGTCACCCGGTTACCCCGTTCCCCCCCCACCCCCACTTTCTTACCTCCTTGATTATCTAAAGTCTCCTAAGGGCTCAGGCTTGATTATCTAAAGTCTCCTAAGGGCTCAGGCTTTGGAGTAACTCCTGTTACTTAACAGGAGTTTGGCAAATTCTGTTTCCTTTTTCCCCGTATCTCCCTCAAGGCAATAAAATATAGGTCAACTTCCCCTTGAATGGACAGAAAAGGCAAAGGGAAAAATACTAAATAGAGGGAATTTTTTTTAAAGTTAACATTCGAAAATATTGTCCCGCCCTCCCTCCCTCACATGGGTAGAGCACACATTAAAGAGGCTTCCCACCTGAGCATTTCCTGGGGCCTGGTGGTGAGTCCTAAGGCCAAGAAAGCCGGGGCCCAGACTCCAGGTTGACAGTCACACCTGAGGCGGGCCCCGTGATCCTCCTTGGCTGGCAGCGCCCCAGGGCGGGGGGAGGGGGGTGTTCTCTGACACCTGCAGGAGGTTGTGTCAGTAATGTGACCCTGCTAGGTCCCTCCACACTGCTCCACGGTTCCCCTCCTTTGCCTCTCCAGACGCTGTGTCTTAGAAAGAGAAGGGATGCCTGAGAGGGGGCAGGGAGTACAGGGCCCCCCCTTCAGGACTTTTCCCTCCAGCCAGGAATTAGCGGTCTGAGGTTTGAAGAGCCCTGCAGTAGCCCGGCGTCTGAACGGGACCGACAGCAGCTAGTTCAGCAGCTCTCAACTTTTTGTCTTTTTAGTCCATGTTCATTTTTGATAAGGATACTAAACCCCTCACCTACACTAGAAATTCTGACCTGCCTCCTTGGACCAGAGAAGGGTGTGTTTGTCCTTCCTTTGGAAAAGATTGCTACCTAAGAATATTAGTCAAGTTTGATACTCTAGAGCTTAAATTATGAAGATCTTATTCTGTTAAATTCCAAATATAAAATTATAATATTGAAGAAACTATCTGCGTAGACTTTGTTTTGTTCTTTCACCCCAGCTCTCTTAGGAGATGAGCTTCTCTGTCCTCCGCTGCCCTTTGGCCCAACCAGGTTGAGAATCATTGATCCTTGGTGTGACCAACTGGGGAAGGAGGAGCACAGAGAGACTTAGGAAGGATTGCTGAAGGTCACCCAGCTCATTAGTGGCCGGAGCTGGGCCACCACTATGCTGTGGAGCATTGCCTCCCTGGCTCTCTCTTTGTTTTCCAGGGGCCCCAGTGTAAACACGGTAGGCAGGACGAACAACTTGTATCACTTGGCTTTCCCCTGGCAGATGTTCTGTTAAGCTATGAAAAGCATGGATGATTGACAGTTTCCATGGCGATGGATTTGCCAAGGATTAGCTCTGAGTGAGTCATGGCTGGGGCTCCCTCCAAGGCCATCCTCTTCTGGAACAAGAGAACCTCCAGGCTGTGGAGAGGGGAGAGGAGTTTGGAAGAATGGACAAAAGCCCCCCCACCCCGTGTCCCCATCTCCAGTCAGAGACGTATTATTTAAGTTACTTCAGATATTTTATCTCAAGGGTAGGACACCTCCTGTCAGGAGCAGCTGAAAACTAGGTTGCAGCGGCTTCTCTGGATTTAGGAAGCTTGTGCTCCTCCTGTCCTCCTCCCTGCAGTCCACCACGCCCTGTGGTAGTGGCTGCAGGGTGGGGCTGGGCCCTGGGAGTAGGTTCTCCATTTGCTTTGTTTCTTAAAGTACTTTCCTTCTCCAGGCGATGATAGCAACCTTGCCCTGAGCAACCAATGTCCGGCCCACAGGATTCTCTCTCTGTCTCTCTGTCTCTCCATCTCTCTGTCTCTCCCACACATGAACACACACGGCCACTCCAGGGACCACAATACCTGGAAGAACTCAGAGATGGAGATTCACTGAGAATAGGGTCCCCAGGTTTAAGGAAGAGAGAGCCTCAATCAAGGACAAGCTAACGTTGGGGCTCACCCCACTGTATTCTGATGAGCAGGAACGAGAGAAAAGGAAGCTTTGTAATTATTATACTTATATTTTACGATTCTTTTCGGGGGGATCCCTGGGTGGCTCAGCGGTTTAGCCCCTGCCTTCGGCCCAGGACGCGATCCTGGAGTCCCGGGATCGAGTCCCACATCAGGCTCCCTGCATGGAGCCTGCTTCTCCCTCTGCCTGTGTCTCTGTTTCTATCTCTTTCTCTCTCTCTCTGTCTCTCATGAATAAATAAATAAGATCTTTAAAAAAATAAAAAACAAATAAATAAATAAAATTCTCTTCCCCCTTATTTTTATAATTATTATACTTTTATTTTTTAAAATTCTTTCCCCCTTATTTTTATAAGTATTATACTTTTATTTTTAAAATTCTTTTTACCCTTATTTTTATAATTATTATACTTTTATTTTTATGATTCTATTTATAGCATTAACTTATAATTTTATTAATGTGATTCTAAACATCAGTAAGAATCCTTAGCGTTAAGCAGCCTACTACTACGTGTTGCGCCGTGCCAAGCCCTTTACATACAGGCTTTTACTCAGCCCTCCCCACAGCCCCCCCTGCTCCGATTAGGTGCAGATTTAGCCTGACGCTAATGAAGCTCCGGCTTCAAGGTCCCTCCCTTGCATCACCTCCTGCTAAAGCCCTGTTCTTAATTCCATATTCATACATCTGTGTTGTTTTTAAAGTGTCAGACTCCATAGAACCTGGATCCTTCCATGGGTTCTGTTATTATCCCATTTTCCAGGCCAGAGAACAGCAACACAGAGAGCTTAGTTCCCCCAGGTCAGCCAGACAGCGAGCGGTGGGCCCCCCTGCTTCCCACCTGCTTTGGAGAGGACGCTGGAAGGGAGAATGCACACTGGCGTGGAGCTATCCCCGACCCCAAAGCCAGCAAATCCGCCTGAATCCTGGCATTTAAGTGTTCCATTATTTGACACTGTGTGTCTCAGCAGAGTCTCTAAGGCATGGAGAGGGTGGGGCCTGACAAGTTCTGCCAGGAACTCCATCGCCAAGAGGAGATGAGAGATTCCTGCAGGAACAGCTAAACAAACCAGCCAATAAGCCAGGTGTGCAGAGGGAATGGGTTTAGGCATCAGGTGGAAGGTAAGGAGAGACGTCCAAGGTCTTTAGGAACCCAAGGGATTTCCAGGTGAGGAGGGGAGCCTATCCCTCCTGAGTGGACATTTATTTAGCACCTACTAGGTACCAGGTGTTCATTCTAACTTTACAGCAGTCCTGCCAGGTCGATAATCTGATCCCCACTTGCAGATGAGGAACTGGAGGCTCAGAGCTACGCTGCCTCCAAGCAGTGGCAGACTGCTTCCTCGGCACGAAAAGCAGCAGATCAGATGTGCGAACTTTAGTGCATGGATATGCTGCCTTACTGATAAATAGTAAACTCATGAACTTCAAAGAAGGAAGAAAATAGGCAGAAGAGAAACAATTAAGCTAGAGCTGGAGGAGAAAATGAAAGGTTTTTCAAGGACACAGATGTGAATTGAAAAGCTCCCAGGAGGACGCTTGGTTGCTCCTTGAGAAAGAGTAAGTAGTCCTTTAATGAACAACTAACAGAAACCAGAAAAGCCTAGAAAGACTACTGGCCTTTTTACCCCCCTTACTCATGCTCCTTTTCAGCAACAAAGAAGAAAATAGGGTAGGAAGGGGGATTGTGATGCTAGGCAGCAAGCGAGGGCTTTGATCTGTGCGTGCTGGGGTTGCTGCGGGCAGGAGGACGGAGCCACGGTCCTGCAAACGTCGTCAGCAAGCGGTTACTTGACATTTCTGACTACTGGTTCCTTTTAACCGCGGGCTTATCGTTGAGATGTTGAGGGGATGAGCCCCTCTCCTGGCCATCTGGACCTGTTGTTAGGCCAGACATTGGCAACACGGCACCAAGCCCACGCCCCCCGTTCACCTGGTGTTGCCCACCCAAACCGTAGGTGTAACGTCGGTGTCCAGGAGCCTGGGTGGCGCTGGCAGTCTAGCCTCGGACACCCGGGCTGGCGAGGTGATGGCCAACACCATGTTGCCTCCATGTAAAAGCTGAAACAACAAACATATGAAAAGGCTCTAGAACTAGGGTGCAAGACCAAGTCGGAAGACTTAACCATATGAAGGGAGGTGTCTCCCGAAGTCACGGGGTAACTGCACAGCCTGCATTATCATCCCCGTGCCCGGAAAAATAGAGTTTCGAGGAAAGCCATCAGCTGCTTCCTGGAACTGGAGGTGTAAGATCTACGAAGACGGGAACTGCCCTCAACAGGCACAGACTAGTGATTTGGAACTGGCGATGAAAGTACCTGCGGGTAAACCGGGTGCAGTGCTGATCAGAGCTGATCGGTTTGGCCTTCTTGTTGGGGAGGGAACCCCAAGTGAATCATACGGTTACTCTGTTATAAGGGGGAAATCCGAGAAAAGTACGGGTGTTAGAAATCAAGAAATTGTATGACATAGTGGAAAGAACTCTGACTTGAGACCAGGAGACTTGAACATAGTGTTGCCATTGGCTCAAAACTTGGGCAAAATCACTTCTTTTTGGGTCTCGTTTTCCTCATCTGTAAAATAAGAGGTTGGAGTAGTTGACCTCTAGGACACCTTCCGGCTTTAAGAATTGCTAATTCTAAGTAGCCATTTTAAGCAATTTTAGGAAGCCTCCCAAGAAAAGCATAAAGATTAAATAGGAATTATAAAACGGACACAGCATTGCCCAAACTGTGTTCCATAGAACACTAATAATGAATAAAGTTTTTCATTAAAAAAAAAAAGTGTAAAATTGTTGAGTAAGTTTTAGGAAACATTGTGTGTTACATTTCTCTTCTTAGAGATCAATAATGAAAATTAGCATATCGTTGTCCTCGTCTGTCCTCTCTGCTCCCACTGACCAGGATCCCAGTGCCCAGCCAGCAGGACCTGTGATCAAAGGTTGGGTCGTTGGGGTCCTCGACGGGGTGAGAGATTCGTAGGAGAAGAACAGGGCTTTGGTTGAGAATGCAGAACCTGTTTGGAAGCAGGAAGCACGTAGGATTAATCAATCACTTCCCTAGACAGAGCGTGTATACCAGTGGAGTTCTCGTGCGTCTTCCTAGGTGATCCGATGGCGCACAAGACGATGTGACAAACGATGGGAGGTACTAAAATGGCAAGGAGTAATGAGCATATGTAATCCCACAATGTTGAATGAACGTGCATTAAATTGCTAGGGGCCGGGGGCAGGATGAGGCTGGTGTAGACGGTGGGAGGCAACGTGGCCAGCCCGGGGACAGACCAGCAAACCTGGTGACAGGTGGGAACCTCTGCAGGGGGTCAAGTTAGGAGGTCCAGGAAGGGCTGGTGTTAGCAGATGAAGGTAGTGGGGTCTGGGAGTCAGGTGAAAGTGGAGATTTGGCCAGGGATGCCCTTGGCACCAGATTGTTCTGACAGCAAGCTGTGAGGCCCTAGCCTTGAAGAGAGCCTCAGTGACACGATCTGGTCCCAGGGACACTGGTCAGAGTGAGGCAGGTCCTGGGCATCCTTTTTTTTTTTTTAGTTTTATTTTTTTAAAGATTTTATTTATTTATTCATGAGAAACACAGAGAGAGAGAGAGAGAGAGGCAGAGACACAGGCAGAGGGAAAAGCAGGCTCCATGCAGGGAGCCCGACGTGGGACTCGATCCCGGGTCTCCAGGATCATACCCAGGACAGAAGGCAGCGCTAAACCCCTGAGCTGCCCAGGCTGCCTCTGCGCATCCTTTTTTGATCCAGATAAGATTTGCACATGACAAAAAAGAAAATCCTGCAGAAGCGCTTATGATATAGGCCAATAGTCTCCCACCTTACCCGTCACCACCCCAGATATCCCTCCACAGGGACACACACACACAGTTTTAATCATTTTTAGCACTTTGGGAGCTGGCTATGTATTACCAAGCAATAAGCTTGAACCTGTAACTTGATTAATGAAAGACATAATCTATTGGCTACAGGTTAAGAAATAGGGTTTAGCATATTTACATGCTCCTCCATCTGCTTCCTAATTTTTAATACTTACATTGCTTTTTTGTTGTTACCTTTTCAATTTTAAATAATATATATACTTTTTAAGATTTTATTTATTCATTCATGAGAGACACAGAGAGAGAGAAAGGCAGAGACACAGGCAGAGGGAGAAGCAGGTTCCATGCAGGGACCCCGATGCAGGACTCGATCCCTGGACTGGGATCATGCTCTGGACCGAAGGCAGACGCTCAACCACTGAGCCACCCAGGAGTCCTAATTTTAAATAATACTCTAAAATCTCTGTTATTTTTTATCAGTTTTGGGCTACATTACTTCACTCTTTATCGTTGGTGTGGAAAATTGAAATTCAGTGTTGTGTTTTAAGATTAATGTATCAGAGTCCTATTTGTTTTATGTGTAAAATATTTTTACAAGGAATACTTCAGTTATTGTAAGGGAATCCCTAATTGTAAGGGAACCTGCATACTCCTTTTTAATTGACATTTTAGAGCAATATCAAGGAAGCCATAACAAGTTGACTTTTAGCAGTTTAGTGGGCAAAATTGCACGAAAACTGTAGTCTACCACTTTAAGTGTACAAATAGAGTTACACAGACACACACTCAAATCTATTAAAGATTTTTTTGTCTTAGGTTTGTAAGTCAACAATCTTTGTAACTTCAAGGACAAACTGCTCAATATTCTTGGGAATTTCTTTGCTCTTTTTAGCAAAAACTTAGAAATTCTCCTTTATGATAACACGATGCAGAGTAAGCTTAGAATTAGCTTAAAATTTATTGCAAACTGGTATATAAATATTTGCTAGCCTTTTCCTTATCTGCTTCCCAAATGTAACGGCTAGCTTGAAAGTCATTGCTAGAATCATCTTTCACGTTTTCTTTTCTTTCCTTTTCTTTTCTTTTTTTAAGATTTTATTTATTCATGAGAGACGGGGGGGGGGGGGGGGGGGGGAGCAGAGACACAGGCAGAGGGAGAAGCAGGCTCCATGCAGGGAGCCCAATGTGGGACTCCATTCCAGGTCTCCAAGGTCAGGCCCTGGGCCGGAGGCGGTGCTAAACCACTGGGCCACCTGTGCTGCCCCTTCTTTTCTTTTAAGATTTATTTATTCATTTAGAGAGAGACATACAGAGAGAGAGAGAGAGAGAGAGACCTCAAATGGGAGGTGGAGAGGGAGAGAGAATCTCAAGCAGACTTTGAACTGAGCACGGAGTCCAAGGAGGGGCTCCATCTCACCACCACCATGAGATCATGACCAAGAATCAGTAGCTCGACTAACTGAACCCCCCAGGTATCCTCAGATTTTCTTATTAAACTAATTTGAAGGTTGTAACAGCCAAGCCAGATCTGAGTGAAAGATCATGGGACTAATATTTTTGTTTTTCAACACTACAATGAAAATATTAGTGCTTTTTACATGCCCTCCACTTCTCTTTCTCTTTTTTTTTTTTTTAGTTCTAATATCAGTTAGCTATAGCTTTACTTTTATATCGTTGTAGTAGAGAATATTCATATATTTTTTGAGATGTTCTTTATTTATTCATGAGAAACACACAGAGAGAGGCAGAGACACAGGCAGAGGGAGAAGCAGGCCCATGCAGGGAGCCCGATGCAGGACTTGATCCCGAGACTCCAGGATCACACCCTGAGCCAAAGGCAGATGCTCAACCGCTGAGCCACCCACATGTCCCCATATTCTATTTTGTAATTAGAGTTATGTCCTGTGTGCTTTGTCTCTAGGTCAATTTTCAGATGTTAATAAAAACTGTAAACATGCACACTCTTATGAGTGTGTAGCTGTCGTTTGGTAAAGAGTGAAGTAGTACCTAGAATTCCATTTCTTTTGCTGTGATTCTGATGTGGTCCTTGTACCATTTAGGGGAGAATTTTCCTAATTTCATGGCCAAACAGGTTACTTTTTCTTATATTCCATCAGCTATGTAAAATCATGTCATGACATTTTAGTTTGAGTCTTATTTATTTATTTATTTATTTATTTATTTATTTATTTATTTTTAAAGATTTTATGTATTTACTCATGAGAGACACAGAGTGAGAGAGGCAGAGACATAGGCAGAGAGAGAAGCAGGCTCCCCGCAGGAAGCCTGATATGGGACTTGATCCTAGACTCAGGATCACGCCCTGAACTGAAGACAGATGCTCAACTGCTGAGCCATCCAGGCGTCCCAGTTTGAGTCATATTTAGACATTGCCTCTTCGGTTCACTTTTCCTAGAGTTTCAATAAACTTTCTTTTCTCTTGTTGCCAAAATACGCAGTTTAGCACATCCTTAAAATCACTGAGTTTGTCAACCATGCTGTTGGCTGTGTTGAATCCAGTTCTAGCCAGAGGCATGCATTCTGGCTCCCCCCACCCACCCCCCCCCGCCCCACTTTCTGCTTCAGCCCCTGCTGGTGTCTGTGCAGTAGCAATTGTGGTTCTGGGATTTTACTCCATCCCCGAGTCATTACCACTCTTTCCTCAATCTCATGCTTTCCTCCTTCATGGGTTATAGCCTAATTTTGCTGGAATACATGCTTTAGTATCTTTCTCAGAAATGAGATGTAGGAGGTAAATTTTTTGAGCCCTTGTCATCTTAACTTTGCTTTCACTTACTTGCTAATCTGACTAAAATTCTAGTTTCAAAACAATTTTTCCTCAGACATTTAAAATTGGCATTCCATTGTTTTTTAGCATTCACTGTTGCCAAAGAGAAGTCTAATTTTTGTTCCTTTATAAGTGTTTCATTTTTGCCTTTGGAAAGATTTAGGATTTTTCCTGAAATTGCACAGTGCTATGTTTAGGTGTGGACTTTTTAAGTTTTAGTTTTTGTGCTGTCTCTTCTATGGGATCCTTCAACCTAAAGACTTGCGTCTTCAGTTTAGAGACATTTACTTCTGGATATTTATTATTTATTTCTGGTTTGCTTAGCTGGTTATTTTTTTGTGTTCTCTGTTCTCTCTTTTTGGATCTACTGTGCGTTGGATGTTGTGACTCTCAGATAGCTCCTCTGTTTCTCCTGTTCTTGGCTTAAATCTTGTACCCCTTTATCCTTCTGTTCTCAATTCTGGGGTACTTACTTAACTTTATCTTTCAGATCCTCTATTGCATTTTTAATTTTAGTGATCGTGTTTGTAATTTCCAGAAGTTCCTTTTTTGTTCTTGGATTATTTCTTGTTTTCATTGCACCTTGCTTTATAGATAGACTCTTCTTCTTGGACATGTCTGGAGCTACTAATGGTGTGTTCTTCAAAACTCTCGTCTGTGTCCTGATTTATATGTTTCTTCCAGCCCAGGTTGTTCTATTTTTATCAGGCATGTGTTTGTTGCTGGTTTTCATCACACCCCTGGCAATCTTTGGTTGCTGACGTGGATTCCTGGCCGTAGTGTGTAGGTCTGTGTCCCTGAAAGGGCTCTTCCTTCACAGGCAACTTGACTGTGACACATTTGTGAGTACAGCCAGTTCTGGAGGAGGCCTTCATTTTGGGTGTAGATGTCCACACTAGCAGCCCCGGTTTTCCTCAGGTTTATTCAGATCCTCTAGAGAAGTTTTCTAAGGCTTTCTTTTCCTTCTCTTTCACCCTGGGCCACTTCCTCCATTCTCTGTGTTCTAGACATCTGTAACAACCTTTCATCAACTCACGGCTCCCCATTCTAGACCTGTTTGCTTATGGGCATGTATGCATTTGCCCCCATCCTACCCTTTAATAGGATCTTGGGAAAAAGGGAAACAAGAGGAAAGAGAAGGTGTCTAATGTGGCAATTTATACAAAAAGCCCTTTAAGAAGCCCCCATTTCAGAATGATCACAGTAGAAAATTGGGACAATATATATAAGCGATAAAATAAAAAGTGATCTGTTTTTCCATCACCAACCCATTTAAAAATCTTTAACATATAAAAACATGTCCTGGTTCTTTTTTTGCTATGCATGAATTTTTCCGTTGTCTTTTTTTTTTTATGACAGTGGGATCGTGCTATATGTTCTGTTTTATAATATGCATATGAAAATTAAACTATTGCTTTTAAGTATCTTTCCATGTCACAACATATCTCTGACAATACAGAGCCCCGGTATTTATTGAAAGATACATCATCACTTATTTAGCAAATCCCCTACTGGTAGACATGAGGTTGTTTCTCATTTTCACTAGTATAGAAAAACATTTATAAACATTCCTGGCTACATCTTTACCCATATCCTTGACTATTTACTGAAGCTGAAGTCCCAATAGTAGAACTGCTGGTCAATGCATGCATAGGTCCCAGTGTTGGTCCCCTATTCAGGGCACCCTTTGGAATAGGCCCACATTACTTCTCTGGCTGTGCATCTTCACTTCCCCCCATTTCCCCTGCACTCCTGCAAGCATTATAGCAGGGGTGGTAGGAGCATAATTTTCGGAGTCAGACAGAGTGGGGTTGAATCCTGCTTCCCCACTTACTAAATGTAGCCTTAGACTATTCTAATTAACCTCTCTGATCACCTTTTCTAAAACAAACATACAAACAAACAAACAGGGGAAATCCACTTTCCTGATGTGGTCGTTGAACAAGGTAAAAAATGCATGGGAAGCATTAGCACAGGCCCTGTCAGTGTTGAAAGTGTTCATAAACCCATGATGATGGAGTTAGAGCCATCTCTCTCCCTAAGCTGATGTAAATCTTCCCGCAAGGCCACGCTTAAGATGCACCCACCCCTCTGTGGGACCTTCCTGAGCAGGACTTGTAGAGCACGTGTGGGCAGGACCTACTTTTGATGTTCAGGACACATTGTCTTATTGCTTTCTTCTGTGGGTGAGTATGGACAGAGGAGAGGACCCCGCCTCAGCATCCCACACTGTGGCCTCCTTCCCCATCAGGACTAATTATGACTTTTCACAAGCGTTCTTGGGAACACAGGCCCATGATGAAGAGGAGCTTGGGACTCAGTGTTGGTAGCATCACGGTTGTTCTTTGGAACTTGTTTAGAGTTCTTGTGTAGAGCCCTTCGGTCTCTGGTTCTGGCCGTTGGATGAGACCTGCTCCTAGGACACCTGAAGCCCAGTGTAATCAGTGGGCAGCAGAGGCGAGGAGCTCTCCAGAGGAGGGGGCAGCAGGTGCTTTGCTAAGCCTGAGCCTCCCCAGGGAGTTGGGGGTGGGGATGGTGGCAGAGCTCTGTATGTGGCCACAGGACCTTTGTGCAGCCTTCCAGATGTCTCACTCACCCTCATTACTCTGCACTGGGCGGTAAGATGCTTTTGTAGCCAGTAGGGCTTTCCTCCCAAGCATCATCCAACCCACAAAGATCCCTTTCATGCCCCTCGGATGCCTCCCCAGTTGCCAGGGGAGATTGAGAAGCTCTGCCAGAACTGCAGATGGACGGGCTTGCCGTGGGATGGCTTCCAGGAGAGGGCCCTGAAGAGGGGCAGGCGATTCCTGGAGTGGAGCACACTGCTCACCCCTCTCCCCTGTCTGAGTGTCTTTCAGGAGTCATGGCCGGTTTCAACATGGGGGGTGACCTCAGGGAGCCCGCGGCCAGCATCCCCCTGGGCTCCCTAGCAGCTGTTGGCATCTCGTAAGTAAGTTCCCCTGGTGGCAATCAGCTGGAGACAAGGAGAGAAAACCCCAGGCAAGAGAGGGGATTGCCCCTTTTGTGCTGGGAGTGCCCCAACTGTGGCCCATCTATTTCATATTCCAATTCTCCTTTTAACACTCAGCCGGCTGGAAAATTCACGTCTGGTGGGTTCAGATGCTTGCCCTTTCAGACCCCCTGCCTGGGAATGCGGGAGGTGGAGGATGGATCCTTTCTTTCCTTTCTCCTTAGCCTCCTGCGCCTCCCCCCCCCCTCCCCCACTTCCATTTTGAACTTGGGGATTTTTTTAACCATTGACTTGCCAGGATCCTTGGGAGGAACGTAAAGGTGGAGAGTCTTGCAGTCAGACAGGTGGGGGGTTTCTCTCCCGGCGCTGCTGCCGGGGCTGCGTGCCAGAGAGCAATTCCCTTAGCTCCCTGAGCCTTCTTCTAAAACGGGGATGGCGGGAATACGCGTGCCCCAGAGACGGGGACAGATACCGTCGTGCGTGAAGACCGTGAAGGCCCGAGCAGGCCGCTGGCCTCCCGCGCTGGCCGCCCCTGCCTACCCGAGGCTCTCAGGCTTCCTGGGCTTTAGTTCACACTGTGCCGCCCACTCGAGCAGACCGAGTGGCCTTGGATCTGTTTCTGACCTTCCAGAGTCTTCTGTTTTACTCTCTGCACCACCGCCCTTCACTGGGGGAGGACGCAAGAGGCATAGACAGGACGCTGGCTTGAGAATTTAAAGGTGCCTGTATTATTATTTTAACCAGGATATTTAAAAAATATTAATATGTGTGTTTCGCAAATGCTGAATTTGCTCTTGGTTAGGAGTGGGGCCACTGCTTCTGGCGCACCAGGCCGGTTTGTGCTAAAGAGGGCAGGGCCGTGCGTCGGGGAGAGGTTCGGAAGGAAAGAGAAGAAAGAGGCCTGCCTCGTTTTGGGGTCAGAGCTGGGAGGTCCCGGGAGGGACCTTTGCCCCATCCTCTCACCACCCAGATGGGAATGAAGCCACGTGACTTATTCGAGGTCACAGGGTGGCTGGGGGCAGAGACAGGGCACGGCTGCCCTTCTCACACTTGGCCCGGCTCCCTGTCATCCGGGGCCCAGGGAAAGCAGGACTAAGAAGCCTGAAAGATCATCTCCATCTTTGGGGGTGCGGAGGGGGCCTTGGGGTTGCGGGTCAGTCCTGCCTGAGTCCCAGCAAACCCAGAGGGGCCGCTGGGGACCTGCTCCCCACTCCCAACACCCTCAGTGCCTTTCTCTCCTTTAACAAGTCAGGAAGAGCCAGAACAATGATACGTGTGGTGGCAAGAGCCAGGCTGGAGGAGCAATAGTACTGACAAGTGCCCCCCCCTCCCCCACCAGCCGGGGAGCCTTCAGGGTGGCCTCCCCCCCACCCACCCACCCGGGGCTGAGCGGGCGGTGGGGCCGCAGCTCCGCTGCACTCTGGGGTTTTCTTGCAGGTGGTTTCTTTACCTGGTGTTCGTCCTCCTGCTGGGCGCCGCCTGCACCCGAGAGGCCCTTCGCTATGACTTCCTGATAGCGGAAAAGGTGGGTGAGCCCTCACTGCCCCTGGCTCTTTCCTTTGCTCCCACCTGCACATGGCCACCTCCCCCTTGCAGCCCTGCTTAGGAATCCAGCGTCTTGGGCCTGAGACTGCAGTGGGGAGGGGGGCTGGCAGCAAAATCATGGAAGAAGGACGGGGGTTTCTTAGGGATCCCTGCAAACGGGTAGCAGCACCTGGCAAGGCTCCTGCCTGCAGAGGATGAGAGAAGAGGAAAGCAAGCATCTCTCCAGGTCAGAAATCAGGATGGCAATGCAGAATGCCATCAGTGAAGCCCCAGCTCAAGCAGCCTCTCATTCCTGCTGCTGGCCTCACCCTCCACCATGAGCAGTGAAGGAGGCTGAGGGATGGAGAAGAGGCAGCAAAGTGGAGGGAGCTCGAGGAGGCCGGCACTAGGGTGAGGCCCACCCTGCCCTCTGCAACCCGGACTCCCAGGGCTCTCCCCAGGGCTGGGCTGGGGTTGATCTGGCTGGAACATCTTTGTTTCTAGAACAGTACACCCAGCCAGAAGAAGATTAGCAAATTCCTCACATTCCACAGCCGCCCCTTCACTGCTGCAGGTCAGGTGACAGTCAAGGACACTTGTTTGGCACCTCTAGAACCTAGGAGAATAAGATTCCCAGATGCTTTTCTGGAAATCCCCCAAAACCCCTACCTTCCCTTAAGTTCTTGGAGGAAAAGTGAACCTTGAGATTCCTGTCATTTATCAGAGAAATGTAGAAGGCTAGGAAAGGTTTCTTAGTTGAGTCCTGAGTGTTTCTGCTCCTATCTTGGGGAGAAAGTACCATTTTCTCTTGGTGTGAGGCTTTGCAAAGCCACCTGGCAGATCACGGAGGGCCGCTGCTTTGGGCGGCCTCGGTAGGAAACTCTGAACTATCTTTTCAGAGCTACCTTCGGGCCTGCTTTCCACATTAGCACGGGTTCCTTTTAAGATACGTTGGCAACAGGGGCGCCTGGGTGGCCTGGGTGGCTCGGCGGGTTAGGCACCTGCCTTCGGCTCAGGTCATGATCTCAGGTCCTCGGATGGAGTCCCCCATCTGGCTCCCTGCTCAGCGGGGCGTCTGCTTCTCCTTCTCCCCCCTGCTCGTGCTCTCTCTCTCTCATTCTCAAATAAATAAAACCTTAAAAAAAAAAGGATATGCAGGCAACAATGTAAAGATGATCTATGTTTCCAGGGGTCTTGATTATCTATGAAAGCAGGTTTTGAAAGGGGGCAAGCTCAGGTAGTGAGAGCACTGTCATCCCCCTAACGGGGACCAAGGTCTTAGACTGGGGGAAGGAATGTGCAGCCCTCGTTCAGACTACATGCAAGCTTCCGTCTGCAGTTTCATCTCCCAGGGGCTTCTTTCTCTAATTGTGGAATGAAAAGCTTGGCTGCATCAGAGGAATTAAGGGCCTCAGGGAACAGCAGATCCTTGGACCGCGGGCATCTGCCAGCTACTGGCTGCTGCGTGCAACTCTGCAACTCGCGGGGGGAGCCGGCTAGCCAGCCCTGCCTGCCTCTGAAGCCGCTTCCCTTCTGGCAGATTCCCTCACAGAGGTCCTTTTAACCATCGAGGCTCTGATCTGAATGGAGCAAGGCAAATTATCCCCCAGTCTGGGGCTCCTGGCTTCCCTCCTTGCCCTCCTTTGCAGAGAGAACTAAGAACAGGTATGGAGGGGGGGGCAGGCAGCCTGTATCCAAGGAAGGCCGTGACAAGAGAGTAAAAACATCTCCATGGACAGACGGGAAAGCCTTTGTGGGTGGAAATTCCACCACTAATAATAGACACATGGACCGGGGGAAGCTTGTTTGGAATGCCACCTGTCCCAGGCGTTGAAACAGGTAGGCGGGCGCTTAGCCAGTTGGGGGGGCACCTGCTAAACCATGCCTGGCGACCACATGTGGGCATGACATCGTGCACACCCCGGGGTGAGAGGTGGAAGGTTCATTTTTTTGGAGAGCAGTAGCCTGTTTCCTAGAAGAGGCGGTGGTAAAGGCTGTAAAGACAGGCAAGAGCCTGTTTCTTGGTTCTCAGTCACCAACAGGGGCTGGCGCGGCAGCAGGTGTGCGGTGTGCGCTGCTGCCCCCCGGCTCCCCCTGCAAAGGGGGCCACGCAGCAATCGCCCTCCCCAAAGCCTTGAACCTTGGGCTTTCCTCCTCTCTTGCTCTCTGGTGTCCCTCCTCGGGGACCCCCCTCGGCTGCATAGCAGGTGTGCACCCAGGCAGTGGGCTGGGCCTCGGTGCCCATGCAGGTCGGCAGGTACGTGTGCACAGTGTCCTCTGTGGCCCGCCCGGAGCACCCCCCTGGCGTGGTTTTAATAAACTGGACATCTCAGCTCCGGGTCTCAGCCATGGCCCGGGTTCTGGGCCAGCCCATCTCTGGGCAGTCCTGGGCCCTGGGGAAGCACGGCCTCCGCGCTGTGTCGCCTTCCGGGAAGCCCCGGCCAGGCCTCCCGACAGTCCCCATGGTACTGGCTGTCATGAAGGCCCTGCTCTTGCTGCCGGGAAGGCTTCTCTCCGGGCTGCTGGCTGTCCTGGATTCCTCTCCACTGACCTGCAGCTGGTCAGTTCAGCTGGGTCTTTTTGGGTTTCCTGCAGCTTCTCAGATCTATTTCTAATTGTTTGGTTTCCCAGCCTACAGTTCCTCTAAGAAGTTTCTTTTTTGCTTTATATCCCTGCTGCTGCACAGAAACTTTTGCCTGGCTCTTGGGCATCAGTCTCCATAGTGTTATGCTTTTTTTTTTTTTTTTTAAGTAGGCTCCACGCCCAACGTGGGGCTTGAACTCACAACCTTGTGATCAAGAGTTGCGTGCTCTACCGACTGAGCCAACCAGCCACCCCGTAGTGTTAACGCTTTTTCGAAAGTCTTTAGTACATTGTGGTGGCTCTGAGGTAATCTGTGTAAAGCACAGTACTTGGTACACAGTAGGTGCTTATTACATTTTGACTCCCTGCACACTTCCTAACGGGGATAACCTTACAGGTAGGACGTATTTTTTTTTTCCTACAAATCCACTCTATTTAACTGGATAGGAAAAAAGAGAATCGATACCAATATTTTTTTTTCCTAGATTTTATTTATTTGACAGAGAGCACGTGCACAAGCAGCAGGAGGGGCAGGCAGAGGGAGAGGGGGAAGCAGGCTCCCTGAGGAGCAGGAATCCTGACGTGGGGCTCAATCCCAGGACCCCAGGATCACGATCTGAGCCGAGGGCAGATGCCTAACTGACTGAGCCACCCCGAAGCCCTGAGTCCATCCCGGTATTCTTTAGGTATAGAAAGAAGAATTTTGTAACAAGCAAGTATTAGCAGAGGTAAAACCAAATAGGTTAAATAACTGTTTTAGAAAAAACTTATATACGGTCCAGGAAAAAAAAAAAGGTTATTAAATATCAAAAGACCAAGTACTTTAGGAAGCCTGGGGCTTGCCAACCAGCAAAATAAGAACAAACTAAGTAGGAAAAGTACCCCCAAACATCTTTGTTAAAAAGGAAGTATCCGGGATCCCTGGGTGGCGCAGCGGTTTAGTGCCTGCCTTTGGCCCAGGGCACGATCCTGGAGACCCAGGATCAAATCCCACGTCGGGCTCCTGGTGCATGGAGCCTGCTTCTCCCTCTGCCTATGTCTCTGCCTCTCTCTCTCTCTCTTTGTGACTATCATAAATAAATAAAAATTTAAAAAAAAAAGAGTTAAAAAAAAAAAAAAGGAAGTATCCCACAGAGTAAACTCCAGTCGTTCTGAGATTTGACAGTCATGGTTCACGCGTTCGAGAGGGACCGCCAGTGCCCATGGCCCAAGCTGTGCATGGAAGATGGCAGTGGGCTGAGACCACGGCTGGCGAAGGAGCCCAGGCAGCTGCTCAGCACCCACCCTGCCCGGCCCGGCTGTCGGTCCTCTGCTCTGCACCACGGGCAGGAGCTGCCTCTCGGGGAGTGAAGCCGACCTTATTTTCTTCTGGGAAATGGCAATCAAGTGAGAGAAAACTTGGCTGACAGTGGAGATATCGGTCGTTTTGCGGAGGAGGGAACTCGTGTCTGTGGAAATCTGATGTTGCGGAAGACGAGGGGACCGTGAGACAATTTGGGATTGTAGGAGTTGCAGGATGTACTCCTCACTGATGTCAAGGGGCCACTGCAAGTGGATGAAGCAGAGTGAGCACCTTGCAAGGGACTTTGAATATGATCCTTCAAGAGAAGGGGCGGCCGGTGGTGGATAGGGGGGACTTCTCAACGGCCGAAGCTCTCTGATGGTCACCGGGATAAAATACGGAAAGCAAGGAGGTGGAATTACAAGTTCCATCAGTAGTTATAGCAGAAAGAAATTAGGGTAGTTCACACCTCAGGTAATTTTGGAAAGACGGAGAGCTTTTTGGGAATGGCTCCAACAGGTGTATGACAGAGGAGTGCTTATTGTTTTTCCCTCTAAAGAATTGTCGACACGCATCTGATCAGATAAATGCTCACTTCCTCTCCCCTGGCACAGTTTGCAAGCTCCCAGTTCCACCGGAAGTTCCACAGGAAGAGAGAAATGATTAAACTCTACAAGGGCTGGAAGCAAAGCTGTGCGGTTCACTGTTGGGCCTATAAGGTCTCGCTCTGTGCCTAGCGTGTGCCAGGTACATCACCTGGCCTCAGTGATTGCTCCCATGGGCGGATGGATGACAGCTGGGAAGGAAGACACCGGGCATATGTGGGAGAGAGAGAATGGAGTTTTTATAATTGATCCAGACCTGAGGACCAAGCTTTCATTTATTTTTCAAAAAACTGACAAAATAATAGTTTTATGTAAAAGATTGTCAAGTGAGCAAACCAGTGTAAACACAGCGGACACACAGGGCAGAAACATAAAGTCACCATGTCTGGACAGTCCCCCCACTGGCCCCCAGCCCAAAGGTTCTGCAAGGATCCCAGAGGGTGTTTGTAGGAAGGCTGGCCAAGATGGGTGTTGCTGTACCACGGCCTCCTGGGGCCGGAGACTCTAGCTTCCTGGAGTCAGCCCCACACCAGGAGGAAACCAGCCTGGGCAGTTTCATTTCCAATCTGCGTAAACGGGCAGGCTTTCAATGAAAAAACATTTTTTTTTTTTTTAACACAAATATATATAACCTTTTGGATAAGAAGCAACAAAATTTCTGCAAGGAGATACCATGCCTGCATCTCCTAGAAAATTCTCTGAAGGGACGTGCAGTGAGTACAATGCACCCTGGCCAGTGATTCTCTACCCGGGCTGTGCATTGGACTCGCCTGGAGGGTTTTTGAAAAGTCAACCATTATCTGTGCCCCACCCCACCCTGATAGAGCCAAACCCCTGGAGTGGTCCTTAGGTGTAGCCCGAGTGGAGAACTACTAGTTACATTTTCTAAAAGCTTTTGATAAAATTTCACCGCAGGGTCTACGTATTTTATTTTTATTTTTATTTTTTATTTATTATATATATATATATATATATATTTTAAATGTAATCCCTACCCACAATGTAGGGCTCAAACTCATGACCCAAGATTGAGAGCCGCATATTCTACAACTGAATCAACCAGGCAGCCCAAGCCTATGTGTGTGTGTTTTTGTTAAGATTTTATTTATTTATTCATGAGAGACCCAGAGAGAGAGGCAGAGACACAGGCAGAGGGAGAAGCAGGCCCTGTGCAGGGAGCCCCATGCGGGACTCGATCCACAGACCTGGGAATCACACCCTGGGCTGAAGGAAGATGCTCAATGGCTGAGCCACCCAGGCGTCCCCGGGCCTATGTGTGCTTGATCCAGGATGTGTTGGCCTGAGAAGACAGAAACAAAGGTTAGAGGTGGAGGACTGCATCCCAGAATCGATCCGGGGTTGATAACGGAACCAGTTTATCTAACAATTTTGTGGGGCGTCCAGGGCATGAGTCGTGAAGCCTCGTGACTTCATGGGCACTTGTGGAGACCGTCTGCCGGCCTGTTTGGCGCAGGGCGGGGGCAAGACGCATGAGGCCCAAGGGTTTCTGACAAGCCCCGAGTGTAATGCGCTGCACACAGCTGGGAATCACAAATGCCGCCGGAGCACAAGCAATCAGGTGATGAGAAACGTTAGATAACACGAATTTCTGCTAGTACTAAAATGATAAGAAGGGTGAGGGCAGAGGAGACACAGACGCTGGTGACAATGAAGAAAATAGACGAGGGACATTCACTGGGGAGAAGACGAGGTCATGCATTTAGGGAAGAGCAATCCACACTGAAACGAAGGACGAGTTAGGCTGTGCAGTGCACCCGAGTCATGGCCTTCAGGCCCCTGGCATCCCTGGCCATGTGCGGGTTTCCCCACCTATATATGATCTTGGGGGGAGCAAGCCCCATTTAAGATTACAGAAGCCCCTCTCTTGCCTGTCCTTTTGTGGCCCTGGTAGGATATGGGACCTCGGCTAGACCCATCAGATGCTACCCGAGTGTAAGAAATGAGGCAACGAGGAAGGGATGGGGGGAATTCATCTGCAGGGCAGCAGGGTGACAGCAGCATCCTGGCCAAACTGTCCCCTGTCCAGAGTCCCAGTTGCACCTCCAGGCTAGGGTCTTGCCTCTTTCCAAACCTGATCGTTCAGCTTTGTGATGATTCTGTGACCCTCCCCTATCCTGCAAATATATTCTTTTTAAATATAATACACTTCCAATCGGGAATCCTGGCTGGTATCGTTTATGCCAGGACAGAGGTCTAGCCAGGAGCTAGACCTGGTGCTAGCCAGGAGCTACATGGTGTTCCACGTAGCTCGATGCCACTGACCCAGGGGCCGCTAAGGCAGGGACATAAAAAGTGAGCGGACGGTCTTCGTCGTGAAGGATGTGGCCAAACCGTGCTGCTTAGGGCAAGCCCGCCGGTGGCAGGTGGGCGGAGGAGCACCCAGAGCACACAGTTCTGGCTGCTGTGCCTACGGTACAGTGGAGAAGGGCACCTCGGTCATCAGAGCGAGTAGAGAAGGGGGCTCGGGAGGGTGAGGAGGTTCCCCACCCACAGCCTGTGACCCAGCTGTGTGGCCAGCAGCACTGATCTTTGCGAGTCGACTCCGCGCGGGACAACTGTGCCCTCTCCTTCTCTGCCTGTTAGTGACTCGTGGGCCACGTGGGTCATGGAGCGCGTTCATTCCTTCAGCGTCTGTAGCTCTGTGTTGGCTCCAAGGATCTCAGGTGAACAAGACAGGCTCTGCAGCAGCGAGGCCTCAGGGAGCACTAGAGACTGCGTGCTGGGTGCTCCCCAGGCTCACACCAAGGCGCCCTGGGGAGCAGCCGGGGGAGGCCCTGAAGCCCAACCCCGTGTAACAGGCACCAGGCAGATGGGAGCTCCGCGGCAGGCGGGGAGCGCGTGACCCAGACGAGCACCCAGGTGTGGGGCGACAGAGGTCGGGTTCCAGAGGCCTGAGGATGCCGGGTGCTGGGGAGCCCTTGGTGTCTCTGTGGTCCTGTCTGAGCTCAGAGAGGGCGCTCTGCAGAGGCATGGGCGCGAGTCGGAGCGGGCGCAGCTTAGAGACCTGAGGCCCGTGGGCACTGTCGTCGGCCAGCGGTCCTCAACACGTGCTCTCCGGCCCCTGGGCATCGGCATCCATGGGGATCCTGTGGGAAATCCAAATTCTTGGGCCCTTCCCTAGACCTTCTTAATCAGAAACCCTGGCAGGGACCAGGAATCCGTATTTTAACAAGGCCTCTAGGTGAGTCAGGTGCACACTCGGTGGGAGGGTTGGAGAACCCCTGTGTAGTCGCTCTGTGTTGGTGGCGGTGTGCCAAACTGAGACAGTGGTGGTATGAAGGGGGCGCTGGGGATATCGTGCACCTAGCCCAGAGGTGGAGCCTAGGGGACTGACGATCCATGGGTGCAGATGGCTGGGCGCAGGGGAGCGGAAAGGGGCAAGCGAGTTCTGGCCGTGGGTAATGAAACAGCTTCCCCCGCAGGTGTCCCTGGTGGGCTTCCTGTTCCTGCTGGGCTTATACATCTCATCCCTGGCCTCCTGTATGGGAGGACTCTACGGAGCCCCCCGGATCCTGCAGTGCATTGCCCAGGAGAAAGTGGTTCCTGCTCTGGCCTGTCTGGGGCAAGGGGTGAGTGACCATTTTTTGGAGAAATGTACGTTTTGCTGTGAACCTGATTATTGGCCAATAAATTGCTTAAGTCTCTCCGATTAGAGCCAGGGGTCAGGTTCTCCAGAGTGGGGGAGATGAGGTCATTCTCTCACCCCTGGCCTCTGGCCGCCTTCAGTCAGGGCCAGGTAGACAAAGCATCTGTCCAGGTCACAGCCACCAGGACCCCTTAGCGCTGGGTGAGCTAACAGCCATAGTGGCATCTAGGGCCCTGAGCAGCACGGAAAGGGACCGCCACACCCTTTAATAAAAACAAATTCAGAAAAAAAAATTTTAATTTTTTATTATTAAATTTTTAATTTTTATTATTTGTTATTAATATTATTATTATTTTAAAAAATAGAATTAAAAAAAAACAAATTCAGGAGTCTTTAAGTTCAGAATAGAAGAAAAAGAGTCTCTTGGTGAGGAGGAGAGTTGGACCTTGCAGCCCTCACTCTGCCCTTGAAATTCGCCTTCCTTGTGGGCTCGCCCTGTGATGATTTCCCACACTTCGGGCCTCTGGGCCCCCGTCAGTCCTCCTGGTCCAAGCTCTCAATGATACACAGTGCAGCTTGATTGAGTCACGGAACGATTGAACGAGACATTCCTCAAACTTAAGGGATGAGAAAAGAGACAGAGAACTCTCCACGTCCCAATAATGTGGTTTATGAGAAAGCTCGTTTCTTTTCCTCTCTCTTTTTTTTAAAGATTTTGTTAGAGAGAGAGAGAGAGAGTGAGAGAGCACAAGCAAGAGGGAAGGGGAGAGGGAGGAGAAGCAGGCTCCCCACTGGGCAGGTCCCAGGACCCTGGGATCATGACCTGAGCCAAAGGCAGACACTTAACCGACTGAGCCACGCAGGCGCCCCAGTAGAGTTCATTTCCATCTTGTTGGAGCACCACAGAGGCCCTCCCCCACCCCCTTTCCCACCCCAGACCCTTCTCTGTTAGGGCCACTAGTCCTCCCTTACCATCCTCCATTTCTCACGCATCCACCAGCGTGGGCTGAGTAGGAGCTCTGGCTGTCGTGTCTGTACCTTCTGTGTGGTATATGCCTTTTCTTTAATTTCATGTATTTTTATGAGGTGGTATATACATGGAGCTCAAAACTAAGAATGACATAAATGGTGTACATCGACAGATTTTGCTTCTATCATGAGTCTTTTATTATCTCTTTCTTCACTTGTACCCATGCCCTATCAGTAGCTGTTTTTATTAGTTTTTTTTTTGTGAATCCTCCTCTCTATTTTTTTACACAAAGACAGTGTCCTAACACATTGTTCTATACCTACCTTGCTTTTCTCCACTTTATTAAATACTTGGAAATCATCTTTTCATACAGATGCTGAAATTTTTTCATTCTTTTTCCATCATGTGGGTATGCCATAGTTTATTTAACCTGTTCCTATAGATTGACCCTTGTGTGGCTTTCAGTAAACAGTGTTACAGGGAATAGTTTTGTGTGTGTACGTGTAATTATGTGCAGATATATTTGTAGGATAAAGTTTCATAAGTGAGTTTGCTGTGGCGAAGGGTAAATGCATTTTTAATTTTTTAAAAATATTTTTAATTTAATTATTCATGATAGACAGAGACACAGGCAGAGGGAGAAGCAGGCTCCATGCTGGGAGCCTGATGTGGGACTTGATCCTGGGATTCCAGGATCACGCCCTGGGCCAAAGGCAGGCACCAAACTGAGCCACCCAGGGATCCCCTACATTTTTAATTTTGATAGCTATTGCCAAGACATCTTTTGTAGGAGTCGTATCATTTTGTACTTCTACCAGCATGTAGAACAGTTCCTGCGTCCTGACAGCCAGCATCACTCTTGGACGCAGGCCAAGACCAGGACTCTGTTCTGGTCCTTGGGATAAAGTTCATGAGAACAAGGGATCGTGCCCTCCTGGATCCCATGCCCCGCTTCTGGATGATCTAGGTGTGCTACACTGGATCATTTGCACTCTTGCCTAGAATTCTCTGCCCAGACGTTCCACAACCCACATCCAGAGTCTGCAAGGACCTCTTCCCTGGGCCTGTCCTTTCTAGGACCAAGGAATGGGCCACAGTCCACATGTGGGCCTGAGCCCCCCATGGTATGGTCTGGAAAGGGTAGGAGGGGGGCTGCGAGCTGGAGGCTATACATGGCCATCCTCCACTGAGGAACTCTGAGAGTGCAAGGATTCTTTTTTTTTTTTTAATTTTTATTTATTTATGACAGTCACACACAGAGAGAGAGAGAGAGAGAGAGAGGCAGAGACATAGGCAGGGGGAGAAGCAGGCTCCATGCAGGGAGCCCGACGCGGGACTCGATCCCCGGACCCCGGGGTCACGACCTGGGCCAAAGGCAGGCGCTAAACCGCTGCGCCACCCAGGGATCCCTGTTAGCATGGTTTGTAATTGGAATATTTAGACATAGGGTGTATGGACCACTGTTTGCCCTGGGTACCACGTTACTGGCAATCATAGTTCATTGTCAGATGTGAATTTTTGCCAGTTGTGTAGTGAGAAATGGCATCTCTGGATCCTTGTGATTTGTATTACTCTTATATGAATGAGGTTGGACATCGTTTCCTCTTAGTCATATATATGTATATATATATATGTGTGTGTGTATTTTTAAATTTTTTTAATTAAAAATAATTTCTTTCTGTAATTGTTGGTCTTTTTCTTCTCAGTTGCTAAAAGCTCTTCTCTGCTTAGAGAGGATGACTCCTTGTGATTTGTTTTACAAATATTTTCTATAGTTTGTCATTTGCCTTTTAACTTTGAAAATTTTTTCTCACCAAAGCTTCTTTACATATGATTAGGTTTTATTAGCACATTTTCCTTTTTAATGGGAGAGAGAATAAACTTTAAACAAATTTTTGAGAAAAGGGCAACTGGGTGGCTCAGTCAGGTAAGCATCTGACTCGACCTCAGCTCAGGTCTTGATCTCAGGATCATGAGTTCAAGCCCTGCGTTAAGCTCCACAACTGGGCATAGAAACTACTTAAAAATATTTTTTTTTGAAAAATATTCAGCATACAGAAAAGAACATGGAACCAATATGAACAGTTTAAAGAATAACTGAAGTGAAACTTCCGGCCCCCAGATGCCACCTTCCTCATGCCCTCTCCAGTCCGAGCCCTGTCCCCCGCCCTGTTGTAGCTGTAGCTACTGACTTGACTTCTGTGATCATAATTTCCTTGCTTTCTTTATAGCTCTACTCAGGAGTGGGCGAATTTTTCTGGAAAAGGCCAAAGAGTAAATACTTCAGGCTCTGCAGGCTCTGTGGTCTCTGTCATAACTATTTAACTCTGCAGTAATAACTCAAAAGTAGCCACAGACACACCTATTGGGATAGGTGTAGGCTATGTTCCAATCAAACTGCTTTATGGACATTGAAATTTGAGTTTCATGTAATTTTTGTGTATCTTAAAATATTCCTGCTCTTTTGATTTTTTTCCCCCAACTGTTTAAAAATGCAAAACCATTCTTAGCTCATGAGCATGTGGAAACAGATGGTGGCCAGATGGCCCAGGAGCCATAGTATGCTGACCCCTGGTCTGCTTCCTACATATGCATCTCTACACAGAATTGTTTAATTTTGCCTGTTTTTAAACTTTATATAAATGTGGTATGCCTCTTTCACTCAACATCATGAGATTCATCCACATTTTTGCTTTAGCAGCAGCTTGTTTATTACCATCCCTATATAGAGTTTCCTCATTTGCTAGAATTTATTTATCATTCTGCTGTTGATGGACATTTGGGCTGTTGCTAATTTGGGACTGCTACAGACGGTACGATGAACATACACTGGGAGACAGGTTCACATGTAGAGGTCTTCCAGACTGTAGACCTGTTATTAGAATTGCTAAGCTATAAGGTATATATATTTCCACTTGCTAGATAACACCAAACTCTTTTTTCCAAAGTGCTCGTATTAATTCACACTCCTATCAGCAGTGGATAAGCGTTCCTATCCCTCTATGTTTGTGCCAATGCTTGATATTATCATACTTTTAAATTCTTGCCAATCTGGTGGGTGTTTAATGGAATCTATGGTTTTAATTTGCATTTCCTTGATTACTTAATGAGATTGGGTACCTTTCATATGTTGGATAGACATTCTTTTGCTCATTTTTTTTTAGTGGGTTGTCTGTCTTATTATTTTGTTAGGATTCTTTAATATTCGGAGTTACCCTTTGTCAGTTATATATGTGGCAAATATCTTTTCCCATCCTGTGGCTTGTTTTTTCATTCTTTATGATGCCATTTGGTGACAGACATTCATGTTTGACTATTATAACGCTTCACAGCCTGCCCTTGTCAAGGTCTTGGCCTGGATCATTAGCCTTTCCTTTTACTCCACACCCTCCTTTTAGGTTCTCTTCAGTTTCTAAGGATTTAGTTTATTCTTAGTAGATTTATTGTTAGAGTATGTTAAACAGCTGTAGTAGATCTACTGAAAAATGTAATCCTCAAAGTCAGTAAAAGTGTATTTTTACTTCTTATTTTTTTTCTCCCAGAGTTTTACTCTGAAGCTCTAGGGCAGGTGTTTCAGGTTAACAGAGGCTCTGACCCTTGGAGACTCAGGCTGATGACTGTTGTCTTCATCCTGTGACTTTAAAGGCTGCTCCCTATTCTGACTGTCAGCTAGGGGGAATGCACCTGGAGGAACACATGTGGGAGGTTTACAGGTCAGGTCTGGATATGGCTTATGTGTCTGCCCCTCCCCTTGCAGACTGTTGGCTGTAAAGGAGGTGGGAGCAGTGGTTAGATGCTGTACATATTCTAAGGGTAAAGCTGACAGTATTTGCTAATGGAGAATGAGAGAATGAGAAAAGGCATCAAGAATTTTGCTTGACTGAGCAGCCAGAAGGATGAAATTGCTGTTTTCTGAGACAGAGAGTATAGAAGGAGTAGATCTGTTGGGTGGGAGATTGGGGATGAGCAGTTTGGTTTTGGATCTATGAGATCCTATTAGACATCAATGAAAAATGTTGAGTAGACAGTTGAATATTTGGTCTGGATTTCAGGGGAACATTTCAGGCTGGAGATTCAAATGTGGGAGTTAAAAACATAAACCTGGTGTTTAAAGTCAGAAGCCTGTATTGAGATCACCAAGGATGGAAATCGAGGTAGAGAAGAGAAAAGGCCCAACGATGGAGCCCTGGGCTACATTTCTTTTTTTTTTTTTTTAAGAGAGAAAGAGTGTACGCATGAGCATGGGAGTGTAGGTGGTTAGGTGGTGGGGGAAGGCCAAAGGGAGAGGCAGAGAGAATCCTCAGCAGGCTCCATGACCTGAGACACTGAGATCATGACCTGAGCTAAAATCAAGAGTTGGATGCTAGGGATCCCTGGGTGGCGCAGCGGTTTGGCGCCTGCCTTTGGCCCAGGGCACGATCCTGGAGACCCGGGATCGAATCCCATATCAGGCTCCCGGTGCATGGAGCCTGCTTCTCCCTCTGCCTGTGTCTCTGCCTCTCTCTCTCTCTGTGACTATCATAAATAAATAAAAATTTTAAAAAAATGTATGTAGTTATTAAAAAAAAAAAAAAGAGTTGGATGCTTAACCTACTGGGCCACCCAGGTGCCTTGCCCTGGGCTACTTTTTTTTTTTTAAGATTTTATTTATTTATTTGAGAGAGAGAAAGAATGAGTGGGGAGCGGCAGAGGAAGAGAGGGACAAGCAGACTCCCCGCTGAGTGGGGAGCCTGACACAGGGCTTGATCCCAGGACCCCAAGATCGTGACCTGAGCCGAAGGCAGACACTTGACCAACTAAGCCACCCAGGTGCCCCCTGGGCTACTATAAATGTAGATTTCAGAGACGTGGAGAGCCAGCCCTGAGAACTAAGAGGGAGCGGATAATGGGGAGCGAGGCAAATCAGGAGAAGCTAGGCTAAGAAAGTCTTTCAAAGATCAGGGAGTGATCAGCTGGGTCAAATGTAGTTCTTAGGTCAAGGAAGATGAGGACGGAGAAGTGACTACTGCTTTGGGTCCAAGAACCATGTCAGTGACGTGATGAGTAGTTTCTGTGGAGTGACAGATTCCATGGGGTTAGCACGTATCTTCCACTGTTACTGTCCCGCAGGTCCCCACCCCCACCTCCACTAACAACAGATGTATATAAGCGTGCATGTGTGAGAGCGTGCAGGTTTAGTTTCATGATTTCCCTGCCGCCAGTGATTCTATCGCGTCTTCCAAGGTCTCCCATCCCCTTCAAGTCATTTCCCCCATTATAACCTGGGAACTTTGCACCGCTCTGATTTCCAAGACTGATGCTAAAACCCATGAAGGACAAACGGAGAAATATTTGGGAAGCCCAAGTTCTATATGCTAATTCCCCATATTAGTAGTTATGAAAACAGCCAATATCCACGGTGTGTTGGGAGCCAACTGTGTGTCAGTGCTGTGTCAAGCATTTTATGTGCATTAGCTCTGATCTCACAATAACCCCAGGAGTTGAGTATTATTATCCCAATTTGTGGACACTCGGTTGTTAACTGATCTGTAGAATCATAGTAGAAGTAGTAGAAGTGGTTGTGCCACTATCATATAATGTGATTTTCTTCTGAAATTTCATAGTCTTGCATGTTATTTTTGTTTCTGCAGAAAGGGCCAAATAAAACACCCATAGCTGCCATCTTCCTGACAAGCTTAGTGACCATGGCCTTTGTCCTTGTGGGCCAGGTGAATGTGCTAGCCCCCATCGTCACCATCAACTTCATGCTGACGTATATTGCAGTGGACTACTCCTACTTCTCCCTGTCCATGGTTCCCTGCAGCCTTCGCCAGGTTCCTGAGTCAGTGCACAGGGAGGGCACGGGGGCTCTCCACTGCTCTGAGCACCTGCTCTTGGAGAAGGCTCCCAGCTATGGCTCTGAGGGCACTGTCCGAAGCCTCCCTGAGGGCACTCTACTAGAATTCACCAAAGACATGGATCAGCTCCTCCAGCTAACCAGGAAGCTTGAGAATAGCCAGCCCAGGCACGGAGACAGTGATGGGACCCCAGAAAGTAAGAAGGAGAAACACAAGAAGGCCACCAAACAAACCCTACAAGATAGCTTCCTTTTGGACCTCAAGTCCCCAGCTTCCTTCCCTCCTGAGGGCTCTGACAGACTGCCTACTACCTCCGGGGAGGGACAGGAGGCCTACTGGAACAAGCAGAGTGCCAGGAGTGAAGGGGTTCAGCCTGAAGGAGCATGTGGTGAACAACTCATCTCTGAGCCAAGGGACCAGCCTGGCCCAACTGGAGAAGGTGAGTGCCTTGGAATCACATTAGGGCCTCCTTATTTGGGATAACCTCACCTACTTGGTTATCACAATCCCCTTTCATGCCCTTAGTCAGTTCACTTGATAGCTGGGTTTAAAATCCTTTTCAGTTTTGCGTGATATTTATTTTTTAACGTTATATTCAAATATCAGCTGAATTTTTAATTCTACTCTGTTACAGTTGATTTCAAATAGAAATTTCTGTCTATCCTTGTATGGTAGAGCTGGGAGCCATGGTTAATAATTGAACAATAATTTCATTTTTACTCAAAAATCAGCTGAGATATAATATCAATACAAATGAGACTAATTTTTCCTTTCAGGAGAAGTGGAAATGGAACAAACTGTCTGCCTTAGTAGGTTTTGTCTGTGGAAGATGAATTTCCCAAACCAGGCAAGAAAGGATAGGGAAAAAAATAGCCAAAGGAACACAGCTTTGCTTTGCTTTCTTAGATCTACAAACATGGAGACACAGAGAAAGACTCTCAAAGAGAGGCTCAGGGTATGAGAAATTCTGAGAGAAAGAAAGAATTCATAATTTTGAGTCTTCCTCATTCCAGATGCTTTACGTATGTTATTTCATGTAATATAATAGATATTATATTTTTCAACTTTACAAGTGAAGACCCTGAGACCCAGTGGGGTCACAGAGAAGTCTCAGAGCTCATACTTTGTACAGGCAGATGTCATACCCAGGTCCACCTTTATGTGAAGCCCATTACTTTTCTCTACATACCCTGCCCCTTGAGCTCTGTGTAGACAAGGGTGAGCAAAGAGGAGGAGACAGAGGGACACAGAAAGAGATGTCTAAAAACAAAAACTTTACATTCTCCCATACACTTGCTTTTCCCTCTTCATCTCCAGATTGGTGGGAGGTTTTTTGTTTTGTTTTGTTTTTTATTTTATTTTTAATAAGTTTATTTTTTATTGGTGTTCAGTTTGCCAACATATAGAATAACACCCAGTGCTCATCCCGTCAAGTGCCCCCCTCAGTGCCCATCACCCAGTCACCCCCAACCCCCACCCACCTCCCCTTCAAATTGGTGGGAGGTTTTTAATGATAGGACCATTATCAAAATTTTAAGAATTATTTTATTTTTATCAAAGTAATAAGCATACAATTTTAATAAGCCAGGTGGAATGAAAAGTAACATAATCGGGGAGCTTGGTTGAGTGTCTGATTTTGGCTCAGCTCATGATGTCAGGGTTGTAGGATCAAGCTCCACAATGAGCTCCGTGCTCTCCTGGAGTCTGCTTGAGATTCTCTCTGTCCCTCTCTCTGCTTGCATGGCCACGCACATTCTTTCTTTCTCTCTCTCAAATAAATAAAGTCTTTTTTAAAAAAGTAACATAATCAGAAATAGTAGTCCCTGCTCTTCTATACCATCCTTTGTACCCTTCTCTGTTCCCTAGTCCCACTCCTAGAAAATCCCACTTTCAACCAAAAAGTTGCTGCTTCTGTCACATTCATGTTACTAAATAATATATTTGTATTTCTACTTCTTGATGTGTCAGTTTCAGATATCATCTTTTGACTTCCTACTATGGTAAGTGAAGCTTTAATTCATTTATGCCACTCTGACTTCTCATCGAATGTCCCAGTGTACTTATATCACAGTTTTTGATCAACTTAATAGCTAGTATTCCTATTACCATGACTAAGTAAATATTGCCTAACTCTGAGCCATATATTATACTGTGATTATATTTTGTTTTTTGTTCAACCTTCTCTGTTTCCTGGAGTTAATAGTTGTCTTGTTCTTTATTTGCTTGGTTTTCTGTCATCATTTTTCTCTAAATGCTTGGGCAGATATATCAAGTGCTTAATGTTATTTTCCAAATGCTTGAATTCTTCAGAAATCTAACATATTCATTTCCCTTTTTCCTTTGTCCTATGGCTGTCACCCTGTTCCAGTCTAGACTATCTGTTCTCTAAGCCTGCTACAAAGGAATTATCTTGGAATTTCTCTCTTCTTCTATGTCAGATCCAGGGAACAAGAGATTTTTTTGGATACAATATTGTACCAGATTTTTGCCTTTTTTTTTCTGACTCAGCATTGAATGATCTCCCTATGTTTGAAGAATTACCAGTGTTATAAGTCTTGGTGAGAGGCAAAGCAAGTATTTCACACTCAAAACTGAAGATGTCAGATACTCACTTTTCCAACCTCTCCTACAGCTAAGAGTTCCGGGAAGGGGGGCAAGGCTCTGCTAATGAGATGAGCCCCCTTACATTGGGAATTGGGAACGGAAACCTGAATAATGGGAACTTCAAGGAACTCTCTAAAAGCCTGATGGTAGCTGCAGATGACTGCATACCTGGCTCCAGTGTCTAGGGCTTTCAGAATCAGTGGGCAACTTCAGTGTCTGTACCTTGGTGACTGTCATAGTAGTGTCTCTCCTAGACTGCTCTGACATATAATTTTGAGTGATTTTGAGATTATCAAAATCAAAATCAATCAATCAATTTTGAGAAATATAATTTCTGGCTATAGAGCCCTGAACTTACTTTGCTAGCCTTTCCAGCAATTCTCAGGGGGAAGGCTAGTAAATATGTTTTTACCTGATTATTTTGCTGCTTCGTATGAAATTGTGTGGGTTTTTTTCCAAAGGAAGAAGGAGAGACTGGATAGCAACAATCAGTTTGTGTCACAATTGTCATGGTTTTGATTTCTAAGAGGTTTTGGTTTAACTCAATTTGTCCTTATGCTATATTTTAAAGAGATTTATTTATTTGAGAGAGAGAGAGAAAGCATGAGTGGGGGGAGAGGTGGAGAGAATCTCCAACAGATTCCCCAGTGTGTGGAGCCCAATGTGAGGCTCAATCCCAGGACCCTGAGATCATGACCTGAGCCAAAATCAAGAGTCAGATGCTTAAATGACTGAGCCACCAGTGCCCCATCCCAACCTTTTAAAAAATTGGAACATCATCTCGTTCTTGTTTTGTGGGCACAATGGCTTATATTATCACTCTAGTGATATTACTTATTCTCCCTTTAGTCTTTTTATGCTCTCTTTATTGACCTGTGTTCTCTAGATCCTTTTTTCTTTGACTTGGCTTTTCTCTCTCTCTCTCTTATACTAGAAGCTTTACTAAAATGTCTGTTGATTTTTACGTTTCTTTTCCTACTCGGAAGTGAAGTACTAAAAAGCTGTTTGGAAGACATGCATACTGGACAAGACTTGTTGTTTGGGGCACCTCACTATAGAATGATTAGGAAGTAAGCTAGCTTTTTTCACAGGAGGACCCCAAAATGTGACTATCTAGAAGTTTCTTCTGGACTCTTTATTTCTTCCAGAGAAGAGTGCCTTATTTATTTTTTTTTTTAAGATTTTTTATTTATTCATGAGAGACACAGAGAGAGAGAGAGAGGCAGAGACACAGGCAAAGGGAGAAGCAGGCTCCATGCAGGGAGCCTGACGGTGGGACTCGATCCCGGGTCTCAAGGACCAGGCCCTGGGCTGAAGGCAGGTGCTAAACCGCTGAGCCACCCAGGCTGCCCAAGAAGAATGCTTTAATCTCCTGTCTCACCCAGATGGCTGCTTGCATTCAGGGAGCAGGGGAAAGTAGGGGAGTTAAGAGTGTCTTACTGTTTAGGATACAGACTGATTTAATTCCCTAGTTTCTAGCTCTGTTCACCCAATCTTTGCTGTGCCTGGTGTCCCAAGTCCAGGCACTCACAGGTTTGATTTCTTCAGAGGAAAGGGGTCAGACAAAGAAGGAGTTGTTACTTAGCTGTGTGGGCAGAAGAAAGGAACTTGGTGTCCAGCTGCTTCAGATGCAGTCTTGCAACCAATCCTCTGCACCTTACTGTGTCCCAGGGACATGGCACGGCCTGGTCTTCACCTGTGCTGGCGTCTACCAGCGTGCATGGCACTGCTCCTTGCCAGTACCCACTCTGTAGGCCCTAGAGTTCATCCTCTCCTGCTCTGCTCACTCTGTTACCATTCCTCTGTCACCTTTCCATCTTCCAAGTCTTGCTTTTATCTTTTCTTTATCATTCTCCTTGCATTTGTGAGTTTATACCTATTTAATTCCTTTTCCGTCTTCCCAGTGGGTTTTTAGGAGAGACGTGGTCAGTTTCATCGAGGAAGCATCTGCTGCCCAGTTGCCCAATCGTAGAAATGTCATAGCTGTTGACCACTCCCTCTCTTCTACCCTCACTGCCTGTGCCTTAGTGCAGACCCTTCCCATCCAGTACCCAGGCTCTTGCTAAGTCTACAAACCAGGCTCCTGCCTCCAGGTCCTCCCACAGCTTGTTTCTTCTTCTCATTGTCCATTGAATGATCTTCCTAAAATGAAACCCTCATCATGTGTCTCTTACTTAAAAACCTTCAGCAGAATCTAATCGAATCCATTGAAAGTCCAAGATCCTTTGTGTGATTTGCAGAGTTCTTTACAACCCCGCCCTGTACTACCTTTTTGGCCATTTTTCTCATGACAACCCATACTCTATTTCATTACACCTAGACGAGTGCTCTAAACACATCTTTTTCTTTATTCCTTCCTGCCTGTGCATATGCTGTTCCATCTTTACAGTTGCTTCACCTCCTGCTTGTCCATCTGGAACAACTCCAACTTATAGTTTAAAATCCATCGAACTTTTTGTACCCATTTACACCCCCTCTGAGAAGGCTTTCCTGATTTCCTCTCCTAACAAGCATAACCTTTGATCCATGCCAGTAGTATGAAGAATTAGCACATTGTTTTATACATTTAGATCAAATTTGTTTACACATTTGTCTTCAGGCCTATGTGTCTGTGTCTTAAGGAAAATAAATAATTAGTTTTATTCCTTTACCCCTAGACTGTGAGCTTCCTTTAGTCACAAGCCATGTCTTTCCACCTGATATTTATCATAGTATTACAGTACAAAGCATGCAACAAACACCCCGTAAAGGCTAAATTGATGCACAAGTGAGAAAATAGTAGCTTAAAAAAATGAAACACTGATCAATAAAGTAGGATAGAAACAGTTATAAGAACCTAATCTGGGATCCCTGGGTGGCTCAGCGGTTTAGCGCCTGCCTTTGGCCCAGGGCATGATCCTCGGGTCCCGGGATCGAGTCCCATGCCAGGCTCCCTGCATGGAGCCTGCTTCTCCCTCTGCTTGTGTCTCTGTCTCTCTCTCTCTCTCTCTCTCTTTCATGAATAAATAAATAAATAAATTTTTAGAAAAGAACCTAATCTGTGACAGACCAGATGTCATACAATAATAAGAATCAGATCACTATTAAGTAAACATTGTTGAAATTAAATGGATCAAAAAGATTAACTTGGGCTGTATTTTATACCTTATATAGCCATAAATTCCTTATTTATAACAGCTGTGCAAGAGAGATATTTCTGACTATTGAAGACATCATCAAAGACAAAAAGGATCTGATTAAATAGAAATAAAAAACATTTGTACAACACAGTGTCACAGAAGGAAACAATTATTCTGACAAGCACAGCTGATAAAAGCATACCTTCCAGTGCATATTACTTTTAAAAATAGGAAGGTCAAAATCCAGATTCTACTAAAGAGAAGTGTGCAGATGAATATGCAATTTACATCTGAAAAATCAATGCCCAGACTCTTTCATTGTTCATTCAACAAACTTTTATTGTTAAGTGCTAAATATTGTTGGTAGTTAAAAATAGCCAGTATTTTTCGAGCATGTCCCATGTTTTTGGCACTGAGATAAGCACTTAACAGATTATCTCATCTAAGTTCAGAGTTAGGCATTGTTATTATCTCCTTACAGAGGCTAAGAGAAGTTAAACATTTGCTCAGAATATGAGACAGTTAGAATTTGAACCCAGGTCCCTTTCACTTTAGAATCTGTGCTCTTAACCACTACAAAAAATGTATGCTGCTTGCTGTTAGTATTTGTTATAAACTAGGCCATCGTATTAATTCAAAGAACACAGATTAAACTACCTTTAAAATATCATTGCCCATCTATTAAGCTATCGAAAATTTAAATAAAAAATAGTAAATCTGTGGTAATCAGGTTTATGTACACATTCTGGAAGCACTCCAGTGAATTCATTCTTTCTGGATCTGTCAATTAAAGTTTTTCATTAAATTTGGGAGCCATTATTTCAGCAAATATTTTTTCTGCTCTTCTTTTTCTTTCACATCTCTATGGGACTCCCACTACACATTAATTGATATACTTAACATTGTCCTCCAGGGCTCTGTTCCTTTTTCTTCCACTTTTTTTCTCTCTGTTCTTCTGCTTGGATAATTTCTACTGATCTGTCTCCAAGTTCACTGGTACTTTCTTCTGCTGTCTCAAATCTGCTGTTGAGCCCATATAGTAAAACTTTTGTTTATGTTATTGTACTTGCTAACTGTAGAATTTTCATTTGCTTTTTTTAGATTTATTTATTTATTTGAGAGGGAGAGTGTGCATGTGTGCATGTGGGAGTGGGAAGTGGGGCAGAAAGGGAGGGAGAGGGACAAGCAGGCTCCCTGGATTCTGACTTGGGGCTTGATCTCATGACCCTGAGATCATGACCTGAGCCAAAATTAAGAGTCTGATGCTTAGCTGGCTGAGCCACCCAGGTGCCCCTCATTTTTATTTTAATGTTTATGTGTCTCTGTTGATATCCTCTATTTTGAAAGTCCTTGCCATCATATTTTCCTTAAGTCACTGACATTGTATTTTTTTTTTTAAGATTTTATTTATCTATTTGAGAGAGAGTGAGAGAGCGAGCATGAATTAAGGGAGGGGCAGAGGGACAGGCAGATGCCCGCTGAGTGGGGAGCCCAACACAGGGCTTGATCCCAGGCCCTAAAATTGACCTGAACTGAAGTCAGACACTTAACTGACTGAGCCATCCAGGAGCCTTTGACATTGTTTTTTTTTTTTTTTTTTTTTTAATTCTTTGAACATAATTTTTAAAAAATATTTTTATTTATTCATGAGAGACACAGAGAAAGAGGCAGAGACACAGGCAGAGTGAGAAGCAGGCTCCATTGTGGAGCCTGATGCAGGACTCAATCCCAGGACCTGAGCCAAAGACAGATGCCCAACCACTGAGCCTCCCGGGTGCCCCTGAACATATTTATTATACTAGCTGCTTTGAAGTCTTTGCTAAATCCAACATCCAGGCCCACTCAGTGTTTCTTTGGATAGGAAATGGGTCAATTTCCTATTTCTTTGCATGTCTTATAATTTTTGGTTGAATTCTGGACAATTTAGGCATGCAGTATGGCAACTCCTGATTCTGCTGTTTCCAGGTTTTTGTTTGTTTTAGTAAATTTCCTGAATTTGAACTATGGAATCTGTCTCCTTTGTGGTGTGTGGATTCTGATGTCCTTACTCAGATTTTTATTCTTATTTTTAATTTTTAGCCTGGCTTCCTGGGGGTTGACCTTGAGTCTGTGTGGCTCATAAGGCTCCACTGTCTGCCGGTGGATCTGTGTGGAGGTTGGCAAGCAAAGTTGCAGCTAGTTCTTCAGTCTCCCCGGCTTTTACTTTTTGCCAGTCTCTCTTTGGGCTCCCCAGGCAGGAGCATAGTTTGCCAGCCAGCCAGGGAAATATGGGGGGATATAGTCCTTGTATAGCCCTTCTATGGCTCTCTCATTTCTAAATCTTTCCATTAAATTTCTGGTTGGTCCACTACTTGCCCTAGCTGGGCAAGTCTTAGGCTAGCAAAGCTGAGGACTTTTCCCTTTTGGTTTTCTACTGTATTCACCATGTTTAGCTTACAAAGGCATAACTTACAAGTTTTCCCCATCTGGCAGCAAAACTGCCAGTTTCTGACTGGCTCCATGCTAGTAAGAACTGGGCTGGGAATGGGAGGCCAGGCCATAGGCTCTCACTATCCTGACCCTCAGTTCCAGCAGTTTTTGAAAAATAAATACTTCTTAATTATTTGTCTCCCTTTGGTAAATTCCAGAGCCCTGAATAATTGCTTTTTATTATTCTGTCTAGGTGTATACTTACTTCTTGTGGAGAGGATTCACTGACCTCTTCACATTGCCATAGCTGACAGTCCCTCTGGTTCATTCTTCTTCTTCTCCTCCTCCTCCTCCTTCTTTTTATATTTATTTATTTATTTATTTATTTATTTATTTATTTATTTATTTTTAAGATTTTACTTATTTAGTAATGAGAGACACAGAGAGGGAGAGGGGTAGAGACACAGGCAGAAGGAGAAGCAGGCTTCATGCAGGGAGCCTAATGTGGGACTTGATCCTGGATCTCCAGGATCAGGCCCTGGGCTGAAGGCAACGCTAAACCGCTGAGCCCCCGGGGCTGCCCTTCTTTTTATTTTTAATTTTTATTATTGAAATATAGTTGACATAACATCTCTGGTTTATTCTCTCTGAAGAATGATCTTTCATGAAGTAACAAGAAATATGAAACTTTCGTTTCCCTCACTGTGTAAGTATGTCTGGGGGAATTATATATCAAAGAAACAACTCAAAACCAAACAATAAACCATGAGATGTGTTCAAGGTTGTCATAATTCCATTGTTGGTGTTACTAACAAATTAGAAATAACTTAAATAACACTTGGAAAGTGGTTAAAAGAATTGTATTATGAACAATAAAATACCACATGGACTTGAAACATGATCCTTAGTGGACTATAGAAATGCACATTCTTGGTTTATATATGTTAACTAGAACTATGTATTTATTCTGATAAAGATATGGAGTACATTTTCAGAGATGGTTTGATACTTATTTTGAATAATATCTATAAAATTACTTAATTTTTTATTGTAAAATTTGACATAATTATGTTTATTCTTTATTATATTTGATATTTTTAATATGCATGATGCATGGTTTTGTTTACCTGTTTGTTTTGCAAACTTTTGCAATGATAAAGTAAAGTCACCTTCGTTATTATTCTAGAGTTTATAACATGAGAAACTGTCCCCTCCCACACTAGACTATAAGACTTGCTTCTTTAAGCAAAATCCTTGACAAGAAAAAAAAATTCTTTTAGTCATTTTGGAAGGGGAACCATAGCTATTCAAAATTCTGAATTGTCTGACTGGTTGATTGTACTCATTCAAAGTAGTTGAGCATCCTTGCCTGAATTCTTCCTCACATTGCTGATGTATAAAATTCCACTACGCTTGCCTGGAGGGCACACCCCTTCCTTCTGTTTCCCCCTAGGTTCCTCAGAAAACATACACACACATAAATTTCCCTTATGTACAGTGTAATTGAGATTGTATAAGATTGAGATTAACTGGGAAAGGGTGAGCTTAACATTTCACAGATCTCAGAGAAGCAAAAATCTAAGTCCTTAACCAATGCCGTTCCTTCTTAATAATCCAAGGGAGGCAACTGCATTTCACTAAGTCTGTTATTGAAAAAATGAATCACGCCTTGGGCATGTTAAAATTGTATAATTTAATTAATGGCAATCAACAGTATTCCTACTTTTTAGAAAAAGGTAATAAAGCCATTGATTCAAATCAATCATAAACTTTGGCAGAGTTTATTTTAAACCACAATTAATGAGGAGACATTTATTGAGCACCTCCTATACACAGTCTTCTAAATGCCAGGATTTGGCATTTAGAGATGTAAAAGACAGTCATTGCCCTCAAGGTATGGAAGTACAAAAGATATGTATAATAGTTGGAAGCACATGATGAAGGCAGACAGATGTTGAAAGGATAAAGACTACTCTGGGGGCTAAGATGGTTTCTTTACTCATTTAACCACATGTAGAGAACATTGACTACATTTCAAACACTGTTCCAGGTGTGGGGGAACATTCTGAATAGACACAGAAAGTCTCTGCTGTCGTTGAGCTTATATTCTAGGAGGGGAAGACACATACTAAACAAGCCAACAGATATATACTGTAATGTCAGGAAGTGAGGACTACTATGATGAATAATAAAGCAGGATAACAGGATAGAGAGAGACAGGGTGGGGAGAAAGGTACTGTTTCAGATAGGTTTGCCAGAAAAGATATCTCTGAGAAGAGGATCTTTTAATGGAGAATCTAATTGTATAAAATGATGAGCCATGTAGAGAAGTGGGGGAAGAATTCCGGCAGAGGAAATGGCATGTTTAAAGGTTCAGGTGGGAATAGGATTGGTAAGTTCCAAGAAGAGCAGAAGCCCAGCAGCAACTGGAAAGGAGTCAGCCAGGGGAGAGAGGTAGGAGGTGTGGATGTGAGGCAAGTGGAGGTCAGTGCATTGACCTCCCTGTAGGCCAGTGTTGTGACACGATCAGATTCAGGCTTTAAGAAAATCACTTTTAAAAAATCACTGGCTTAAAAAAAAAAAAATCACTGGCTTTATGAGGAATGAATTGTATAGAGAGAAGTGAGAAGAGTCAAAGCCTATTGGAGATATATTAAGGTAAGCTAAACTGCTAGAACAATCATCAAAAATATACTTGCTCAAACACAGTGGAAAGGAGCTCCTTCCATACTTTTGACTTTATTATCCTTCAGTACCTTGTCACGCAAAGTCAAGACTCAGTCACCATGTTCAGATTTCAGGCACAGAGAAGAGGCATACCTGTTCTAATACCTCGGTGCAGAAGTGGTGCTCACCACTTTTGTTCACATTCCACTGGTGAGAATTTAGCCATGTGACCACACCTCACTGTAGGGGATCCTGGGAAATGTACTCTGACTGTGGTCTCTACTATAGGAACACACTATAGTAAATCAGATGAAAGATGAAGGTGGCTTGGACTAGGATGGGAGCAATGGAGGTGGTAAGGAGTTGCTCATATTTTGGATATATTTTGGTGGTAAAAACCAGATTTACTGATGAAATACATGTATGTGTGAGGAAAAGAGGGGTTAAAGATAAATCTTCAGTATTTGAGTGAATGGTGTTATCATTTATTCAGATGAAGAAGACTTGTAGAGAAAAGATTTCTGCTTTAGCCATGGGAAAAATTGAGGTACTTGTTTGCCAGGTAAGGGGAGATATTAAGAAGACAACTAGATATTCAAAACTTCAGTTCAAGGGAGAGGTCGATATGATATAAACTTGGACCATCAGCATGTGGATAGTACTCAGAATCATTTGGGACTAGATGACATCTCCTAGGAGTGAGGATATATGGAAATAAGAAGAGTACCAGGGACTAAATAAATGTTGGGATACTCCAGTATTTGGGAATTGGGAGGAGGTGGTAAGCCAGCAAAGGACACTGAGAAGGAGTGGCCAATGAGATAGGAGGAAAACCCGGGGAGTAAGGCATCCTAGAAACCAAGAGAAGAAAGTGTTTCAATAAAAAAGAGATCATGTGTGTCAGATGCTGTCTGAAAGTCCCAGTATGATGAGGACCATGCGTTGACCATTGAATTTGAAAAGTTTCAAGTCATGGACAAACTTAGGTAGCGTAGTTTTAGTGGAATGTTATATACAATCTTTAGAGTGAGCTGAGGAAGTAACGGGAGGTAGAGACTGTACAGGCAATTCTTTTGAGGAGTTTTGCTATAAGGAAGATAAAGAAATAGGGCAGTAGCTGAGAAGTGGACTGGGAAATATTTGTTTAGGTGGGGGAAATTACAATGTGTTTGTATTTGTTGGGGATGATTCAGTAAATGATAGAGAAATTGGTGCTGCAAAAGCATCATTTAAACAGGGCACAAGTGATAGGTTCTGCCTTGGATAAGAGCTGAGACTGTTCATCCACTGTGAAAGGAGGAAAGGCAGAAAAGAGGGTACAGATGCCAGTAGATTGGTAGATTCAGTGGTAAGAGAATTTGGTGATAAGAGAATACAAAAGCTCTCTTTTGAGAGGAGAAGCTGTAAATTCTTTACATCAGAGAGTAGGAGAATGAGTTGACTGTGGAGGAATACTGAAGTATGGAAGCAGGTGAGGTAAGCAAGGGAATGCCATTAGTCTTGGACCACAGAATCTTAGGTAGGTAAGAAGGTAGTGAAAAGAGGAGGTAGGTAATAGAGAGCAAAACCATACTAGGGCAATTTGACTAAAGATCCCTTTGTAGTCTATGAACCGTTGGGGTGAGAGACAGTAGAGTAAATAAGAAAAAAAAAAAGAGGTGATAGGCAGAGGGAGATAGATTGAGATCATGATTTAGGAGGTGTAAAGTTACTAGTAAAGCAAGCCTTCAGTGTGGTGAAGGGAATTAATGGTTGAGGTGAATGGAAATTGTTTTTTAGGCTGAGTTACAAAATTGGTGAAGAGGAATTTATAGGTATTTGCTCATAAAAATAGAAAAGCGTTTGGTAACAAATTGGTAACCAAGGCTTTGGCTCATTTATTTTTTAGATTTCTTCCTAAAGTCTAGGCTCCAAGAACAAGATATTCAGAGGAAACCAACTTCTTTCTATACCCATGTGTGCAACCCCTGGGTCTCCCTGTTAGGGGTGAGTAACTTCATCTTCATCTCAATGGTCTTTAAGAAAGAATTCAGAAAGAGATGTTGATCTAGGGCACTGCATAGGAGACAGGAGAAAGGACAGTCTTAACTAGGAGCAATGAGATTTGAGTGTGTTACATTAGAATTTAAAGGAGACTACAAATGGCAAGATTATATTTAATGAACCACTTATTTTAATCAATGGTTTGCTTTAAAAATAATCACCTGTGATAACCTCTGGGTCACTAAATTTCTAGGCATACCAAATTAGCATAACTTAACTCTAATTTGTTTCTTCTAGGGAGTAGTAGAACAAGGAACTAGGTTAGAATATCTGTTTATTGATTGTTTTGATTACACGGTATTTTTGCCAGGTATCTTCTCAAATATCTGCTTAAGTGAGATTTTGAATTATATGTGAACTATATGTGAACTGTTCAGAATTGATAGTGATCAAAGGTTGATGAGAGGGACTATTGTTTCTTATGGCCCTGGGCTTGTGGCTTGCTTACTGTGTGGTTAAACTATTAGGTGACTTGCCCTTCCTACTGTTTCCACAGGCTATTGGGTCCCTTCTCATCATGTTTGTGATTCAGTGGGTCTACACCCTCATTAATATGGGTGTTGCTGCCATTGTGTATTTCTACATCGGTCGGGCCAGTCCAGGGCTTCACCTTGGTAAGCAGCAAAACTTTTTTTTTTTTTTTTTTTTTTTTTTTTAAGCAGAGCCTTTTTGCCACCATCTTCCTTCTTCTCCTTTAGCATTCATTGAAAAAATGCATTTTGACCACCTATTAAATGCCAACACTGACTCAACTATGAATCCTATTTTCAAGTAGCATATAGTTCAAGAAGAAAAATATAGCATGCACACAAATGGTAACAAATAAAAAATAACAACTTCTGAGATTGATTGCTTCTTAGCCTTTTGGCTAAGATCAAGTGTAGCAAATTCTGAGAATTTATAAGACATCTGACCGTAAAATTGGTAACAATGATAGCACAAGGGCCTGGAGGAAAGAAATTTTTATTTCCATATGCTGTTTTAGGTTTCTAATACTACTGTGAAATACTATAATATCACTTAAAGGTAAACAATGATAAGTTTAAAAGATATACTACAAACTCTAAAGCAACCACTAAAATAATACAACAAAGAAATATAGCTAATAGGCCAATAAAGAAGATAAAATTGAATTTAAAAAATACTCAAGTCATAATAAAGCAGGGGGAAGAAAATGATAATAAGGGACATATGAGACAAACAAAAAACAAATAGCAAGGTTGTTTATATAAACCTATCCATAAGCACACTAAATATAAATGGTCTAACATTCCCAATTAAATGGTTAAATGTTCCCAATTAACACTGAGATTGTCAGATTGAATAAAAAAGCATGATCCAACTATATGCTGCCTACAAGAAATCTGCTTTAAACATAAAGGCACAAATAAATTAAGAGCAAAGGGGAGAGAAAAGGTAATATCATTATAACATTAATTAAAATAAAAACGAAGTGATTGTACTAACACCAGACAAAATAGATTTCAGAAACAGACCAGAAAAAAAAAAAGAAAGAAACAGACCAGAGATAAAGAGGGTCATTTCAGAAAGGTAAAGGGAAAAATTCTTCAATAGGACAAAACAAACTTTAATACTTATACACTTAGAAACAGAGCTTCGAAATCATGTGATGCAAAACCTGACAATTGCAAAAAGAAATAGAAAACTTAATGATTATAGTCCAAGATTCTGTTACCTCTCTCTCAATAATTGCTGAAATAAGTAAGCATAAAATCAGTAAGACTTTAGAAGACTTGAAGAACATTGTCAACAAACCTGACCAAACTGACATTTATAGAACATTCCACCTAATGACAGAGTATACATTCTTTTTGAGTATACATGAAACATTTACCAGGATAGACCATAGTCTAAAAAGAAGAAAGTTCTGAAATCAATGACCAGAGCGTCAAGAATATAGAAAGTAAGAAACACAATCAGCACTCTGATTGTATGTCTGTTATTCCTTAATGATAAAGCTGTTTTAAAAAATACAGTTGAGAGCCCTTTTCAAGAAATTCCATGATGCCTCAATTTAAAATGGCGCAGTTAGTTTCAAGATTCCAACCTAAGAAACTAGAGAAAGAAGAGCAAATTAAACTCAAATAAGAGAAAAGGAAAAAAATAAAGATCAAAGTAGAAATCAATTTAAAAAATTTATATAGAGAGAATGCAATGTGACAAAAATCTGTTTATGTGAGATCAATAAAATTGACAAACCTCCAGCTAGACTGATTGGCATAAAAGGAGAGAAGGCACACAACTACCTATAGCAGGAGTGAGAGAGATAACATTACTAGAGTCTACAGATATTAAAAGTAAAACAAAGAAATATTATAAACAGTCATAGGCCAAAAAATTTGGCAACTGAGATAAACTGGACAAATTCTTTGAAAAATGGAACTATTAAAGCTCACTCTAGAAGAAATATAGGGCTATTTAGGTGATTTGCATATCTTGTCATTAAAACCCTGCCCCCAGAGAAAACTCTAGGTCCAGACGGCTTCACTAATGCAAACTACCAAATGCTTAAGGAAGAAAGAATATTAATTCTATAGAAACTCTTTGAAAAACTCCACACCAATATCGCTCGTGACTGTAGATGCAAAAACTCATGACAAAATTTTAACAAGTTGAACATAAAATATATAAAAAGGATAATACATCATAACAAAATGGTTGTGTCCCAGAATTTAAGGTTGATTTAACATTCTGAATCAATTAGTGTAATAGTCACAAACTAGAAGAGAAAAACTACAGATATTTCTGAGAAGAAATTGAAGAGGAATTTAAAGAAATAAATGAAGAGATCTACTGTGTTTGTGAATTGGATTATCACGTAGGATTGGATAGTCTGAATAATGTCGGTGGACTCTGGGCTATAGGTGTGGTCACTAGTTGTCCTGTACCTGGCCTTAGGGTGATTTAGGACAAGGGAGTGTTGGCTTGGTGTGTGGAAGTTTAACAAAAAAGGTGATTGATTGGGGGTGAGGGCCCTGACTGGTTGGCTGGTTAGTATATCCAAAGGATGCTCACAGGGAAGTCGGTTGCTATCTCTAGGAATTAGCTCCCATCTCCAGGATTAAGGTCATACATTCCAGAGCATCAAGAATATAGAAAGTAAGAAAACACAATCAGCACTCTGATTGTATGTCTATTTTTCCTCAATAATAAAGCTGTTTTAAAAAATACAGTTGAGAGGCTTTTCAGGAAATTCTATGAGGCCCCAATTTAAAATAAAGCAGTTAGTTTTCAAGATCTAACTAAATCAAACCATAACAATCCAGGCAAACTGAAAAGAAAAAAATTCCTTAGAATTAGAACAGTCTGATGTATAGTTTTGAAAGAAAAGCACTTCAAACATTTTTAGTCCCATTTACATTAAAAATAATGCTTTAGGGGATCCCTGGGTGAAGCAGCGGTTTGGCGCCTGCCTTTGGCCCAGGGCGCGATCCTGGAGACCCGGGATCGAATCCCACATCGGGCTCCCGGTGCATGGAGCCTGCTTCTCCCTCTGCCTGTGTCTCTGCCTCTCTGTCTCTCTCTGTGTGACTATCATGAATAAATAAATAAAATCTTAAAATAATAATAATAATAATGCTTTAGAAAAAGTCATGCTAAGGAGAGGTCCTCCTATCAGCTAGTTTAAGGGATAGATATGTTTTAATTAACATAAGGGATTACATTAGTAATTTCTTCTGAATTTCTCAGAAATTAGTTTAATATTAAGAAATTTAAATATTTCCCAGAAATTTATTCACAGGAAAATATGAAATAAAATATCAGGCCAATCTACATCTAAAAACTTAGATAATGTAGAATCTAAATGATCACAAACAAGTAGGATCAGTAAAATGTTTGTGTTTATTTTCTTCCTTCAGACAGTATCAAAATATATTAGGAACTTTCTCTTGCAGTTGCAGATATTAATACAAATCTAAAATCTGGCCCTCTTTAACCACAAGAACCCTAAATGAAACTGAGGAAATACACGTTATCAGCTGCATCCTGTTGACATTAGCCAAGGTTCTAACATAAGCCCCGTAATGCTAACGTCCTGATTATATATGGAATATTATCAACCAATTTTCAACCAGCCATATATATATATATATTTATGTCCAGTGTCCAGCCTTAGGGTATACATTCACTCCACTTTATATATGTATATAATTTGGAGAAGCACTTTATAAAATTACATTTGATTTGATTTCCTAAAGTTCTATATAATTAATTATGTGAGATTTTTTTAAACCCATACCAAAAAAAATAAAAAATAAAAAAAATAAACCCATACCAAAGAAAGGATGGATTTTTAAAAAAAAACAATTGATAAGTCCTCGACACCTGGATGCCTCAAGCGGTTGAGTATCTGCCTTTAGCTCAGGTCGTGATCCTGGGGTCCTGGGATCCAGTCCCCGCATCAGGCTCCCTATAGGGAGCCTGCTTCTCCCTCTGCCTGTGTCTCTGCTTCTCTGTGTCTCTCATGAATAAATAAATAAAATCTTTTTTAAAAATTAAAATACATAAAGAGAATAAAATCCAAAATCCCAAGAAAGATACTAAATACAGTGCTGCAGAGGATTTGCTAACTTCAGTCTTAGGAATTTAAAATTTTTTGATAATTTTTTTTCTTAAATTCACATTGATAATATGTTAAATACATGCTATAAAATCCCCTTCTAGACCATTCACTCTTTTTTTTTTTAATAAACCATTCACTCTTTAAGCATACAAAAGACGTCTTTTTCATCTTGGAGCACTCACAGTACAATACCCACAGGATCTGGCACTTAGAATGTTTCAAAAGGTGTTAAGTGAACAGTTAGCTCCATATGTAGACACATCAGAGCTGAGGTTTGAAGTGAGATTATCATGATACCAAATATCCTAACATCGGATACACTGATTAGAATTGGATTTATCAACTTATCAATTGGGTCTGGATGTAGAGCCTTTATTAATATTTATATATATATATATATATATATATATATATATATATATATATATATATACATGTCTTCCCTGCAGGATTAGCCTCTAACTTCAGCTTCTTCAGGTGGATGAAGTCCCTTCTGATCCCCTCCTGCAGGTCTGTGCTAATCTGGGGCTCTGGGAGGTACTCAGGGTGTCCAGTCCCTGGCTAGGTGTAAGGGAACCTGACATTTGACCACCTCGAGGACACTCAGACTCCACTCGTCACTGCCTTCCACCATCCGGCTCCCCCAGCCTCAGCTCAGCAGGAGCCTCCTGTGGCTCAGGTCTTCTCTTCATACCCTCAGGAATCATGAACAGAGGCTTTATCTAGAATCTGATTGCTGAGTGCTGAGTCAAGAGAGCTGCTGTCAGTGAGTTCACAGTCTAAGAGGCACCAGCGTCAGTACACAATCATACACAAGATTAAGGCCTGAAGGCCTCCCCTCCTGCCATCCCAAACCGGAGGCAGTTGAAATGATTGTGTTGGCAAAAGCGCAGAGGTCAAGTACAGAAACAGAGCAGAGATTCTGGAGGATTTCTGTGGGCCTCCCATGTTCAAATACACAGGGAAAGGGAGAAGCAGGAGGAGGCCTCATGTCGAAGGTAAGATTTCAGGAGTGCTCTAATCTCTTTCCTCTTCCTCCTCCACCCTTCCGGTACCAATGCTTCCTCAACTTTGAAGGCCTCAGGACTCTGGAAAATCACTTCCCTCCTCTTTCAATACCAGTGAGGAGTCAGACCTGCAGGCTGGGAAAATCCAGGCAGGACCCAACCAAGTGTTTGTTTGGTTTCATTTTTGTTGGTTTGTTTTTGAAACTATAGTTATCTGCGCTGCATTTCCCAATATTTCCACCTTCTGTACCCTGACATTGCTGATGGATGATGGGAGCCTTTCCCATTGATCCCAAATATTCAGAATCCTCTTTTTGTTGTTCTTTCCATTTTTCTTTATTGTGATAAAATAGACATATCATAAATCTTATCATCTTAACCATTTAAGTAGACTCCATGCCCAGCACAGGGCTTGAACTCACAACCCTGAGATCAAGACCTGAGCTGAGATCAGGAGTCGGACATTTAACTGACTGAGCCACCCAGGTGCTCCTCACCCCCGCTCCCACCATTTTAACCATTTTTAAGTGTGCGATTCAGTGGCATTAAGTACATTTGCATCATTGTGCAACCATCACCACCATCCATCTCCAGAACTCTCCATCTTGCAAAACAGAAAGTCTATCCCCATTAAACAATAACTCCCCATTCCTCTCGCCTAAGAATCCTTCTAAAGACAATGCTTTGCAAGCACTACCAGTCTGTTCAAGTTGGCAAAAGAAATGAACCCTTGGTGCTAGAGCCTACGATGATGAACAACAAGAAGCAGGGGCTATGGAAACCATCAGGGAGAGGCCCAGGAGGAGGTGGTGTGTGAGGGGAGAAGCCCTGTCCTCTGCCTGGAAGCTGGGCTATTGTCCTTTGTGCAAGAATAGGAGGGGGCAGGTTACCCCTTGGCCTCTCTTCCAGTCTGGGGCACCAGGTTGGGTGACTTAGGTCAGAACATACCAGTACTGATCTCTCTCCCCTGCCACCGAGTCCTGAGGAAAGTAGAGGTTGAGGGGACATAGATTCTGTATAGAAGCTGCCTACAGAATCTGGAGCTGCAGGTGGTGTGTGGTTGAGAGTATTTGGCTTATCTGATTCACAGGAATATTTTTAGGCATTTCTGGTTTTAAAGCCTATAAATGACCATGGGAGGTCACTACACCTTAAGCTGCACTCTGAATTCCAGGAATTTCACCTCTGAGGTCACCATAGTACTATTGAGAAAAAACAATGTCTTTGGAGGAGATTATTCTTACAAAAGGATAATGCTTTAGATGGAATAGAACCCAGTACACACTATTCATTCACAGCTCCGTGGGCTTGTCAAGTGGGTGATGGAGGCCTCAGCTAAGTCTCAACATCACACTTGCTGGCCTCACATGGCTACTGGATGAGATCCTGTGGTGGTTATTCAGGAAGGTTAAAGGACCGAGAGAGGAGGATTCACTTAAAAGTAGAAATTGCTATTTTGTAGTTTCAAAGATTTTGTTCCCCTCACTTCCCCTAGATGCTCTTCAAAACCAAAGAAGAATAATACTGTAGAATGTGTTTTGGCAGGGACACCTGGGTGGCTCAGTGGTTGAGTGTCTGCCTTTGGTTCAGGGAGTGATCCCAGGGTCCCAGGATCGAGTCCCACATCGGGCTCCCTGTGAGGAGCCTGCTTCTCCCTCTGCCTGTGTCTCTGCCTCTCTCAGTCTGTGACTCTCATGAATAAATAAAATATTTTTTAAAAAAAGAATGTGTTTGGGCAAAGGACTTTGGCTATGTTGCTCCTTCTGTTATGTATACAATTCCCAGAATTATGTGAAATAAAGCCTAACCTTGAGAGGGCTTTCTTCCCAGAAGTCCTAGCAAGTAAGAATTCTCAGGCTATTCTAGTCTAAAAGTGAAGCACAGTATTTACCTGAACTCAGAAGAATACAATGGTTTTACCTTTAAAAGAAAAAAAAAAAAAAGCATTAACAACAACAAAAAATACACTGGCAAAAACACCTTGTGTATTGACTATATGTCACTTCTTGAAGATTCACCCTTTATAGAAGCTCACTCATTTCTCAGAAAATCTCCATGTATCTAATTTAGATATGTTCTCGGAAAGTGGCTACAAGCCTTAGTCCTGTGACTTCTGAACTTCTATTGTCAGAGGCAACCGGCGCTTCCCACTGAGGTTCCACGAGTACGGGATGTTAGGTTGCTACCTCTTTAAAGTAATTGTCGAATATATTCTTTAAACAATCAAACATCACTACTCACAAAGTAGATTCCTTTTGAGTAAAATGTTGAGGGGATCCCTGGGTGGCGCAGCGGTTTGGCGCCTGCCTTTGGCCCAGGGCGCGATCCTGGAGACCCGGGATCGAATCCCACATCAGGCTCCTGGTGCATGGAGCCTGCTTCTCCCTCCGCCTGTGTCTCTGCCTCTCTCTCTCTCTCTGTGACTATCATAAATAAATAAAAAAAAAAAAAAATTAAAAAAAATTTTTTGAGTAAAATGTTGAGGAAATGATAGACTGAGGGAACCGAAGATGAGAAAACAAGGCGGCAGAGGTTTGATGGCCTGGGCGGTGAGGCTGATGAGCGGCAGCGCTGGGACTGTCCATCCTCTGCAGGCGCTCTGACTGCCGGTCTGATCTTTCCTACTGCGTTCTGCCTCTAGCACTTTCCTCTTGTATCCTACATTTTCCTTTCCCAGTTTATTCTAACTCCAACTGTGTGTGTAGACACTTCGTGACAATGGAATCCACAACACGACTTGCTTTTTGTCTTCAGGCCAATTTAGTGCCAAAAGTCTTTGCAGCTCCCCTCATAACTGCTTCCTAAGTAAACCTCAGCCCCAGAAATCATTCCTCATTCAATGTTCTTTCCAAAGAACCAAAGAGAAAGCTTCTCTTTCCACTCTTGGTTTTCCAGCCTCTCCATCCCATTATTTCATTTGGCAAGAAAGCAAAGGAAAGCTGTAGGGCCCCAACATGACACCATTTGGAAGGTTATCCTTGAAGGTTGTCTCCTATTGGGTGGGTACAGTTTTATATGTTTCTGTTAAAGAGAGGTAAAGATCACTGTCCTCATTTGATATTTATTTTTTATAGTTTGGGTTATTTTATTTAAATACATGTTAATCTGGGAAACGAACAAGGGGTAGTGGAAAGGGAAGTGGGCGGGAGGTTGGGGTGACTGGGTGATGGGCACTGAGGGGGGCACTTGGCGGGATGAGCACTGGGTGTTATGCTATATGTTGGCAAATTGAACTCCAATAAAAATTTTTTTTAAATAAATACATGTTAAATAATAAGTACAAAATAATAAGCACAATGACATTTTTTTGCAAAGCATTATTCTATCCTAGAGGAGACTCATCTCCACTGTTTAACACTTTTTCTATCTGACCGCCTCTGTGTTTCTCTCCCTGAAGGAGCTTGAGATCTCCCCAAGAGCAGATAATTTTGGCACCGTCCCTGGCTAGGGTTGACACGAAGATGACTCAGCTCACCCAGGAGAACGCAGACTTCGCTACTCGGGATCGCTACCATCATTCCTCCCTTGTGAGTCGGGAACAGCTGATGTCTCAGTACTGAGGTACTGAGTACTCATTAGTAGGCAGCCCAGGGACCCTCCTCTCTTGGAGCTGCCCAGTGCACAACGGAGCCACATCCCAGAACCTTCACGATGCTGGTTCTCCTCAGTAAGAAACTCAAAGACCTGTCCTCCCACTGCTGGTCTGGACAATGGAAATCTGCATTCTGGTCTGGGAGCACCCATCTCACCAGGGTAACCACTGGAATGGCTGTGGCTTCCGAAACATGCACCCAGTCTGAAGAGCTCCATACAGGCATCAAGACTTGCAGGTGTGGAGAATCAGGTCAGGTTGCTTGTTCTGAGGGCCACAATAAACGATTATTTTAAAATTTATTGTATTATTTTTTGAATAAATAGTACACTCACATGGTTCTAAACATCAAAGGATAATCATATATATAGTGAAAAATCTCCCATCCTTGTTCCCCATATGGTCATCCCCTGCCCCAGAAGTAACCACTGTTCTTACATATACTTCCAGCATTTCTTTATGAATATACAAGTAAGTAGGGATGTGGGTTCCTAGTACTCCCTTTTTATACACAAAAGGTAGACTATTCTACATGTGTTCTTCACCTTGCTTTTCCCCTGAACCTGGACACATTTCCATATCAATAGGTACACAGTTTCCTCCTTATTTTTCATTGTATGAATGTGGTATAATTTATTTCATCAATTCCACAATGATGACATTTGGATTGTTTCCAATGTTTCGCTATTATAATCAGTTCTGCAGTGAATAATTTTGTACATATGTACAAGCATAAAGTCTATCTGTAGGATAAATTCCCAGAAGTGGAATTGTAAGATCAAAGGCCACCTGCATTTGCAAGCTATTGTTGTTTAGGGAAGGTCTTTTTTTTTTTAATTTTTTTTAAATTTTTATTTATTTATGATAGTCACAGAGAGATAGAGAGAGAGGCAGAGACACAGGCAGAGGGAGAAGCAGGCTCCATGCACCGGGAGCCCGACGTGGGATTCGATCCCGGGTCTCCAGGATCGCGCCCTGGGCCAAAGGCAGGTGCCAAACCGCTGCGCCACCCAGGGATCCCAGGGAAGGTCTTTTTAATTAAAAAGTTAAATTACCGTGAAATGTGTAATGGAGACTCACGTTCTCGAAAGCCTTTGTGAGCTCCCAGCTCTGTGGACACCTTTGCAGCTGTGTTACAGTATGAATGCACGAGGGGACAGGACTTTTTTGGCTCCTCTGTGAGTTCAGGGTGGCTTTCATCACAAACATGCAGTCCCGGGGACCAGGCCGTAGCTTCCCCCTGGTAAATCCAGCACCTGGACCCGAGTTGGTGGGTTCCCTGCTAAGCCAGAGGGAAGTACCACTGGATCCGATCTGACCCCTTTCTTCTGTAGGAGATGCTCTCAAGCCGGTGTGTGTGGAGACTCACCTGAGAGCCTTGTTAAAAGTGCGGATTTCTGCACCTCATCCATAGATTTCTTACTTGGTAGGTTTGGGGTAGAGCCCCGGCCTTGCCATTTTTAATGAGTACCTCAGCGATTCCACGCAGGCCGTCCTGGGGCCCTGGGTTGAGGAGTGTTGGCCCACTGGATGGAACAGGCTTCAAGCCAGCGGGATGGGAAGGTCATGATGAGGGGCCAGTTGGATCTTATTCTCTCCTAGGGAATGAGGTCGAGTTTATGATGACTGCTTATGCACCACGTGAGTTAAACACCAGACTCCCGACCATCGTTAGAAGCAACTTAAAGCAAACTCCATTGGCGTGTGGGAAATAGTAGCATCACACAGTGACCGTATTCATGAAGGCCAAGGTTGGTGATCTCTGAGAGCCCTTTCCAAGAAGAAACTGGTCTAAGTTTCTTTTTTTTTTTTTTTTTTTAAGATTTTATTTATTTATTCAGAGAGAGACAGAGAGAGAGAGGGGCAGAGACATAGGCAGAGGGAGAAGCAGGCTCCATGCAGGGAGCCTGACATGGGACTCGATCCCGGGTCTCCAGGATCACGCCCGGGGCCTGAAGGCAGTGCTAAACCACTGAGCCACCCGGGCTGCCCCTGGTCTAAGTTTCTGAAACATTCTGTGAGAATTCACAGTTCTGGAGGCCAGACACCCAACATCAGTGTCACTGAAATCAAGGTGTTAGTAGGGCTGTGCTCCCTCCAGCGGCTCTGATCACTGGGATGAATTCCACCCCTGCCTCTTCCAGCTTCTGGTGGCTGTGGGCAGTCTTTACCCTGCGGCCACATCCCTCCCATCTCCATGGCCAACATCCTCAAATCTCTCGGCTCCATGGTCACACCCCCTCTCCTCTGTGTGTGTGATGTCAACCTCTGCCTCACTCATAAGGATCCATGTGACTGCATGAAGGGTCCACACACACAATCCAGGATACCTCATCCTAAGGGCCTTAAGGCTTTGGGATGTGGCTATCTTTTGGGGTACCACCTCTCAGCCTACTGCAGAAACCTTAGATGATTCTGCATTTTGCTCTTTTGAATTCTGCAGAAAAGCTGGAAAAAAACCCTCTGAGATGATGGTAATGTTGCAAACCATACACAGCAGATTCAAGTATCCAGGATAAGAACTTCCCCAACATCATTAATGTTATGGAAAAGAAGAGGAGAATGAGGTGAAGAATGCCAGCGTTCCACTCAGTGTTGGGGTAACTACATAAATAGCTCACAGTCTAGTGTGGGAGACGGATACTAAACTCACTGAATACTCTAATTAGGTCTGAAAAATCTCATGTTTAACCCAATCATATTGTATCAAAAGTAATAGTAACCAGTACAGCAGTCATCAGATCTTAGCCTGGGATCCCCAGAGAGCAAAAGTTTATGTGCTGTTGCTTTCTTGGGGTGCACACAGGGAAGCAGAAGTGAGAGAAAATGGGAGGGAAATAGGGAGGAAGGCTCGGCATTGACTTAGCAACCACTGAGCATCAGGGGCAGCTGAACGCTTCATCTCGAAGGACCCTTCTGAGAGCCCGTAGGGACACTTGCATCTCAAGACCTTCTTGCAGAGGGAGGAAAGGATGAGAATTCACCCACTGGTTTTTGTTTCCCACAGTCCAAGGTTAGCCATGAGATGTAAGCCACTCCCCACCTCAGTGCTGCCCACGCTTGTGATTTGCACTGTATGAGAACCCACCAAATTCTACAGCAAACAGCAACCCGTGTGCATGCCGTTGGCTGGAGCCCAGCAGAACTGGTTCCTGCGGTGGTGGCTGAGATGAAACAATTGGCCTTGGCCCCAGAGACGGGTGGGACAGAGTGATCTGAGGTGGCACGTAAGAGATGTGGTATACAGCTTGTATAATAACAAAGGTCAGTAGTAAGTGCGGTTGTCAGAAAAATGGGAACTAGATGTCACTAGATCATTCAGATGAAGTTTGCTTACCTAAAGGATGCTCAGAACTGATGCATCCTAAAGGATGCACAGCACGGTTGGGATACATGGCAGTGAGACTAGGAACATTTTCTAAAAGAGACAGAGGGGAAGACTGCAGCCTTAAGATTTTCGTCAAGAAGTACACAGCTGTAGTTGAGAATGAGTAAGTGTGTGAATGAGTAAGGATCATCTCAGACATTCTAGAACCATGCATGTCTCCCTTCATACCATACTGTCTATTGAAAATCTATCCAATGATTCATCATTCCTCCATCCATCTATCTACCTACCCACTCACCTGTTGATCTAGCCATTTATCCACCCATCCAACCATTGATCTACCCATCTACCTACCCAACTATGGCTGGAGCAGCACCTGTACACATGCCCAAGACCACCTCACCTGAGCCAATCTCAGAGCTTTATAATGTAAAAATATAATCACAGGCCACTCAGACAGAAATGAACTCAGCCACCACCCTTAAACTTTCAGGGTGAGTACAGCCCAATTCTAGAGCATTCTTGAGTTCAGGGCTGAGAACCAGAACAGAAGTCATTTCTCAGATGTCTCTGGGAATCATGCTAAGTCTTCTGACCTACACAATAGAGTACATCCTGCACAAACAATTATAAATCAATGTGGAGGTTCGAGGTTCCAGATTCCATCTTCCACCCTCCCCTCCAGGTTTCTGACTGAGGGAGTATAGTTAAAGGATGGGAAAATGTGCTAATTTATGTATTAATACCCGGACAAGGGATCCCTGGGTGGTGCAGCGGTTTAGTGCCTGCCTTTGGCCCAGGGCGTGATCCTGGAGACCCTGGATCGAGTCCCACGTCGGGCTCCCGGTGCATGGAGCCTGCTTCTCCTTCTGCCTGTGTCTCTGCCTCTCTCTCTCTGTGACTATCATAAATAAATTTAAAAAAAAATTAAAAAAAAATACCCGGACAAGGGTATAAGAGCTATAGGCGGGAAGGCAGCTGAGGTCAGAAGGTTGAAGTATGTCTAACTTTTGAACCTAAGAATTCACTTCTCCCAAGGACCCTTGGATGAGGAGCTGGAATCAAGGGAGACATTGACCAGCTGGCCTTACCACGCAGTAACCGGTGAGCAGAGATCATACGGTGGCCACACATTGCCTTTCAATCCTGGGCCCTGCTCACCAATGAAATGTGGCCCCAGATTTGACCAGTTAGACTGGCCTCCCATTCCCACGGAGAGGAGCAAATGTAGGATGCCAGTGGGGTGGGGACAGAAGTGTCCCTTGCTTCTGCAGTGCTGTGGCCGAGGGAGCTTGGGCGGTAGCTCCATCCTCTCCATGCACACCATAGGTGAGACACGTTGTTTGGGGGAAGCGGAGGTGGAGGCGGCGGCAGGGAGCGGCACCTGCTACCACTAGCCCCATGTCCCCTACGGTGAGGAGCAGCACAGACAGAAAGCAAACCATCTACCGATCACGGCAGTGGTTCTTGACGTCTGCGAGCCCGACATTCCAGAGCAGAGGGGACCCCTGCCTCAGTGGGCCGTGCTGCACCTGGCCAGCTCTCTGTAGCACTCGGCACCTGTGTCACACTCTTTATTCCACTTAGAATGTTCTCTGCTGTTTTCTTTGCTTGGCCGACTCCTTCAGGAAAGAATTCTGATGTCACCTAAGAAAGCTTTCTCCAGCCAATCCTCTATGCTGTTAGAGGACTTGCTCATACTTTCGTAAAATAACTTTTTATACTCGTGTGAGGACCTGTATTTTCTCCTAATCCTCTGGCTAGTCAGGGGCAGGGACTATCTATGTCTTCCTCATCACTGTGTACCCAGAACCTAGCATAGTGCCTGCTGGTACAGAGTAGGTGCTCAATAAATGCTTCTTGAACAACCGTTTTGATCACATCCATCTACCGCTGAAAGCTTACACTCAGGCTCTGTTTCCCACTGCACTAAGTTTAAGGCAGTGGTTTTCAACCCCAGATGCACATCTAATGGGCATCACCTGGGAGCTTTTGAAGACTACTGATGCCCCGGTCCCACCACCAGAGATTCTGGTGAGGTACGTGGATTCTAGGCACTGGCATTTTATATATAAAAACTCCCCTGGCAACTCTCCTATCCTGTGGCACCTAGACTCTTGTCCATTCCTCCATCTGCACAGGAGTTCCCACTCGGAACCCTTCCCACACATACGGTCTCTTCCCAAATTGCTCTCTCATTCAGACCACCCTTCTGTCCCCACCCAGACAAGGGCAGGGACCCTGCAGGCATGCGTCCCCAGAGCACCGAGCAGAGCTGGGAGTGTGGGGGAGCTCCCTGAGAGTGCAAGTCTCAGAGCACAGGGTTTGTCTGGGTTGGATAGGAAGGAAGAATTGGGTGGGAACTTGTAGTGGGTGCCTAGGCTGCTTCCACGCCAGTGTGTGGACCGCACCGGCGTCCCTACACCAATAAATGGACCCCATGCTGGCCGAGAGTACAGAGCCCTAGATTTGCTCTGCTAGTCAGCACCTGCGTAGCCCTATTTCCTGTCCCACACTCTTTTGCAATTCCCTCCTTACCAAGTGAGGACAGTACAGGGGAGTGGACAGGGCACCGGGCTGGTGTCTGAAGATGAGCTCAGCCTTGGCCTTCTGTGTGTCTTTTGTGGGCCTATGGCTCGGGTCCCTGCAGCTCAGCCAGTGGGGTTGTTCTTGCTCACCTAGATGAGGAGCCCTCAAATGCCAGGGCTACTTAGAAGGAACAAAAGATGTCACGGGCCATATATTTCCACTTGCTCATGAGAAACCAACTCACCTGTTGACCTAGCCATTTATCCCACTCCCCCTTTGGAAACAGGACATTTTGAGACATGTATTATCTTTTACTTATTATTTGTAAATTATTATTACTGATTATCTTTGAAACTTATTTATAAATTATTATTACTTATTTATTTATTATTACTTCTTATTTACTTATCTTTTACTTAGCTTTTATTGTCCATAGTGGATCAGAGATTAGAGAGATCTTTTGCCTAATGAAAGTCACAGGTTCAAATGTTCCTTTTTTTTTTTCCTTCAAATTTTAAAAATAGAGAAATCAAGAGACTCCTATCATAACCATCATTAGGTTAACCCATACTGAAAGAGGTCAGGATGGTGATGACCCACGGCGGCAGAGAATGGCAGGGAACACGGTATCTTTCCCTCTGAGTGCCGAGCACACAAACGTTCTGTTAGTGAAATTCATTGAGCTCTGCAGGACACGTTTATGACACAGCACAGGCATACTTTTTTCTATGTAGACCACATTTTGATAAAAAGTTTCAAGTAGTTGTCCATGCCCTCGGGAGAAATTGAGACAACACAGAGAAGCACACAAATTCTTCAACCAATTTTAAAAATAAAACCCAAAAATTAAAAAAAAAATGGAAAAAAAAAAAAATAAAACCCAGAGAATGTAAAAGTTGGTTCCACAAAGATTTTTGTACGTGCCTTTCGTTCCATGTAACTGTTTGTTAAAGAGAAGAGACAGAAAGGAGGAGGAGAGAAAAATTGTGCATGAGTTGATCAGAAGAAAGCCACACAGAGAAAAACAGAACAGCCTGATGGAGAAGTAGAGGGGTGGATGGGCCCAGAGGCACTCAGTGATGTGAAGTGAGACACGAAGAAAAATAGACAAGGAGAGAAGTAGAAACAGCCCCATGGAGGAGACACTTGTCAACAGAGAAAGACCCAAAAAATGGGGGGTGCCAAGGCTGAGAGGGGGGAGCAGCCTCACAGATGAGGCAAAGAGGAGCCACGGGAGGGGGATCCCACTGAGAGGGGAGGTAAAGGTAAAGGTGCGGAGGTCGCACTTGCTCGCCAGCCGCCACCGGACTGTGCATCGGGGCCGCTTGTTCAAAGTCCGGGAGCTCTGTGATCCACGAAGGTGTCGCCTCCCCAGGGACTCTGGATCGGGGCCCAGCACTTGGGACGCGCTCATCCAATAGGCGTCGACTTCTTGACCGAATGAAAGGACGGCTGAAAGGCCAGGCCCTCGGCCCTCGGCCCTCGGCCCACGGTGGAGAGTTCACCTGAGTTTCGCGCCCTCCCCCTCGGGCCCGCTGGCTCCTTCGCCGCCCGGTGTCCTGGCATCCTAGGAATTTCCCTGCCTGCTCCAGGGAGGATTGTTCACGCTGGAAGGTTTTGCAGAATAAGGCCGCTTTATCAGAATCCTGTTGCGTCGGAGAATGTTCCTGGCTCATTGACGTTTACAGTGTGTAACCGATTTTATCGGAGGAATGTTGTTTGGAGTGGAATGGTCCTTTCAGATGGGCAGACAAGAAAAGGAAGGTCATTCGAGGACCAACCCCAAGCTAAGTTGTTACTCAGCCTTGCTGTACATGATGCCTGGGAGCCCGCCAAGCCGTGAGCCAGCCTTCCTCCCTGGAGGAGGTCCCAGAGCTTTGCAGCCGGACGGTGGTGTTTCCGGCTCCTCTTGGCCCTCGGTGCAAACGCACAAACGCATGGGTGCGCAGTGGCAGCAAGGGGCTCCCTGGGCCTGGGGTCTGGCGCGCAGCCGGGCAGCCCCGCTCACCTGCACAAATGAGCCATTCCTGACATTTCAGAAAGGGGACAGTCGCAGAATAGGGAGATGGGTTTATTGTTTTAGATCTTTTGTCAAGACCCCAAGGCACTCTGTTTCTGGGGCTCTGAACAAAATGATGCTGGTGTAGCAAGTGTCCGGGGTGGGTGGGGGGCTGGAACTCTCTCTCCTTGGGGTGACCCTAGTGCCGCCAGGGTAAGGAGCCTCAGTCCGCATGGGTTCTTGTGCTGAGTGGGAGGCAGAGGCTGAGACAGGAAGGGGGAGGGCGGGGGTCAAGTGAGGTCAGAAGTCTTTGTTCCTGGTGGGAGGGACTGTACCCCGAAGCAGGAGAGGACTGAGGTGCCCCAGCTCAGGCCAGGGATGCTGGACGCCGGCAGCAAAGGGAGGCAAGCTGGGAACAGCTAGTGCTGCTGGACACCCTCCAGTAGTTTCTGTGAGCCCTTGACAGGGCTGGGCACGCTAGCAAAGTTCTCTCACCCTCTACGACTGTTTCTAAACTTCTTCGTTACAGTGGGTAGAACTGTGAACCCCCAGAAGGTAGGTGCAAGGCCTAACCCTTGGTCCCTGTGAACGCGACTTGACTTGAAAAGGTCATTGCGGATGTAATCAAGTCGAAAGGAGGCCCCATTAGGGGCCCATTAGGCTGGCCCTAAACCCAAAGGCTGTTGTCCTTCTAGGAAAGCCACGCGAAGACACACACACCCGAGGGGAGGCGGCCGGGCGACTACAGTGACGTGTGTACGAGTCAAGGAACACCAAGGATCACTGGCAACTGGCACAAATTAGGACAGAGCAAGGAATAATTCTCTCGTAGAGCCTTTGTTGGGGGAGCACGGCCCTGTGAACACCTGGGTCTGGAGCTTCCAGCTTCCAGGTCCGTGGGGGGTGCACGGCCGTTGGTTTACACCCCATTTGCGGTACTTGGCTAGAGCCGCCCTGGGAAACACATGGTAATCGTGTTCCTCAAAATTTCCGATCCCTCAGCACCCCTGCCCCTCCACCCTTAGCCCATCGCTTCGTATTTGCTATTTTATAGAGAATTGGAAGTCCTCAGCCCCAGTCCAGACCCTTTGCTGTGCCCCCCCGCCAAGGCCTCCGCCGCCCTCCCGCCCCTCAGAAACCCTATCCTGCCAACCACCTTTTCTCTCTTTTAGAGCTTCGATTGTCCTCTCGCGGGCACACACCCTTTCCAGGTTCACAGGTTTCCCTAAAAGCAAGAAAAACTCCCCTTCAAAGCCAGACTCTCCTGAGACTTCACGTCTTCCTTTCTTGCTCTTCCCTATTCTTTGCTGCGTCTGCTCCAGCTGCCGCGCCGACCCCTTCCCTAGGGTGGCCACGGGGTATTTTTGGCCAGCACCCTACTTACCTCTCGTCGGGGTGCATGTCCTTCCTCTCACTCCAGGGACGTGACTTCTCCTGGGCTCCCTCCCCAGCTCCTCCTGGCTCCTCTCCTCTTCCAGCCATTTCAGCCTGAGGCCCCCGGGCTCTTTTCTAGGTGGTTTCATTCCCTTGTGTGCAGCACATCGAACTACACACTTGACATTGCCTCCCCGACGGCCCAGAGCCACCCAGACCCGAGTCCAAAGCAGAGTTGACGACCTTCACCTCAAAGATCCAGCTCTCCTGCGCTGTCCCTCGCCTGTGAATGGAACCAGCATCCAGCCAAACACAGAGGCCGAAACCTGGGAAACCTCTGACCTCTTCGCCCTCACCCTCCACGTCCATCAACACACCTTGTAGATTTTGCCTCCTACAATCTCGAATCCATATTCTTCTGTGAACCGATCTCTAGCATCCTAGCCCAGGAATTGTCGTTTCTCACGGGGACTCTAAGAGTTCAGGCATCAGCTCTTGTTTCTAAGTCACTCCCCAAATCAGCCATCAGTGACACGATTTCCATGTCATTTCATTTCTCCAACCCTTTCTCTTTTCCACCTCCCCAACATAAAGCCTTAAAATGCCTTCCCTAAATTTTTTTGTTAAGATTTTGCTTATTTATTTGTGCAATCATTCATTCATTCATTCATGAGACAGAGAGAGAGGCAGAGACACAGGCCGAGGGAGAAGCAGGCTCCATGCAGGGAGCCCGATGTGGGACTCGATCCCAGGACCCCAGGATCACGACCTGAGCTAAAGTTAGGTGCTCAACCACTGAGCCACCCAGGCGTCCCCCCTCCTAGATTCTTAAGGTAAAGCAAATAAACCTTTTAAAATGGGCTGTGAAGGTCTCCCTGACCTGGTTGCTATCAGGGTCTCCAGCCTCACTTCCCTCCACACTCTTCCTCACTCTGCGCACCAGCCACATTGGTTTTCTTTTGGACTTTTACATTTATCCCAATTCTTCCTGCTTCAGGACCTTTGCACATACCGCCCGGCTCTCCCTTGCCTGATTGCCAACCTGCACGTTAGTGGCCTACACAGCTTTCTGATGGTGGCTCAATCTCATCTTTACAGACAAATTGAAGACCTCTCAGTGCACTTTCCACAGTAACAAGGTCACATTTATGTTCTTCTGATTACTGTGTGTCTCCTCCAAACCCTCCAGGTCTATGAGGTCTGAGACTCACCCAACGGCCAGCACGGTGCTAGGCACAGAGCAGTCACTTAGTAAATATTTCTTGAATGACTACCTGAAAGAAGGAAGGTACTGTGTTGGAGTCCGGGGATACAAAGATGAATGAGCATGGAACTTCCCAGAAAGCAGCTCACAAATTGGGGTGGGAGGATAGAAGCAGATGAGAGGATGACTACACAGACTCAGGGTGTAACGGGATGACGCGCACACAGCAGAGGAGCAGCCCAGAGGAGACGGTGCTGCCGGGGCCCGGCTCACCACCCCCAGATGAAGCTCCATCCGGGTGTCTGTTGGCTGATCTCGGCCCTCAAGGATCCCAGTCCTGGGATGTTATGGCTATGTAGCCACCGCCGTGCCCCAGCCATGGCCGGGCCACCCCACGCTGCCACGGATCCTCCAGGGTGCTGTCCTCAGGCCCCGGGCCCACTTGAGGCCTGTTGAGGGTGCAGCGTTGCTAAAGGCTCTGGTTACAATGAAAGCATCATGTGGGGCGCTTCAGTCGGGAGAGTTCCGTGCTTTCTGGACAGTGATCTCATCCTAACCTCAGACCGACCCGGGGAGGCAGCAAAGGGGAATGATTTCTCTCCCCACTCTACAGGTGGGGAGACTGAGGTCAGTGGAGATCACTGGACTTGGCCGAGGAGTGAGGACAGTTTGGGAACAGGCCTTGGAGGGAAGCCCTCTCTCCAGGGTCCACCGGCCACACCAGTTGGCAGAGAACTCCTCAGGCCACGGGCTTGTTTACTTGGGTGCAGAAGGACATTTCGTCACCTCTTGGAACCACAGAATGCTAAGGCAGATGGGCCCTCCGAGATCATCTGATTCACCACCCTCGTTTAGGGAGGAAGAAACTGAGGCCGGAGCACTGAATCTCCTTCACCCGCCCCTCTGCTACCTGTCTACCCAGATCCCCTCTCCCCTTCGTTGCCTGCATGGCTAGACTGCGTCTCCCAGACTCCTTTGCAGTTTGGTGAGCCGGGTGCCCGTGTCCTCCCCAGTGGGATGTAAGAGGAAGGGAAGCAGGCCACCTTCAGGCCTGGCCCTTTCAAAGCCCCCATGCTCACATCTGCGTGTTCTTTTCCCTTCTGGTCACCAAGGACGTCAGTTCCAAGGACAACTCAGAAGCCACACATTAGAGAAAGGCAGAGCTGCCGGAGCGCGGGTCCCAGGAACTCTGTGTGGAGCAGAGCCAGGCACCGACGTGAGGGCCCCCGGCTGCCAAGAGAACAAGAAGAATGAAACCTCTCTCACGCGAAGCTGCAGCTTTTGAGGGGCCTGTTTCGTGCTGCAGTCCGGCCCGACCTAATCTGGCTCACGGGAGCGGAGACGGGGGGGGGGGGGGGGGGGGGGGGGGGGGCCCTGCAGAAGCTCTGACCACAGGCAGAGCTGAGCATCGGGGGGTGGAGCCCCCCGGCCTCCCGCGGACTTCGCCGGCGCCAGGAGCGTCCCCACTCCCACACCCGGAGAGGCTAAGAGGGCCCGACTCCTGCCTCGCACAGGGGGACTTGGCCCGAGCGGCCCTCCCGCCTGTTTCACTAAGGGCCAGTAGACTCCCAGGGCTGGGACGGAGCTGAGATGCCATCTGATTTGTCCCCCTGGCTCCGGACAGGGCCTCTTGGAAGCCCTCCGAGGTGACCAAACATCATGTTTCGATTCTTATGTCCCTGAGATGGAAACACCACAGACGTCCTCAAACACCTGTCCCACGCCTCCTTGCTGCTGTGTCGGGTCTTTACTGAACCCTAACACCCCAGAGCTGGGGCACCCCTAGCACTCCTCTCAGACAACCTTTGTTTTACAGATGAGGAGACTGAGGCTGGGGGCACACAGGTAAAGGGCGGCCCAGTCAGGACGGGAAGCCGGGGCTCCAAGGCCAGGCTGACCACCTTCCGAAGGTTCCACCGACCTCTCCAACTCGCTCTTGCTCTTTTCTTCTGTCCTCGAAGGCGATGAAAAAGTGCCCCGGGGCCATTTCACGGTGATCCATCCTTCCTGTTCTCCTGCGTCCACCCTCCCCATCCCCACGCTAAGCCCTGCACAGGTGATGGGAGCCTGGCTACTGCTCTTAGAAGGCAAAGAGAAGCCTAGAGACAGGTAAGAGGGAGGACCTGTCCCAGGGGCACATTTGCCACCCGGGGCTTGGTAAGGAACGCGGATTCCCTAGTGGGATCTCTGAATCCACGTGAGAGGCCTGCAAGGCCGTGACAGCCTTAAATGTTACTGGTTGCCCCGGGAGGGCAGCTGTGCTGTGGGAAGAGTTGGGTGGGGGGGGAGTGGTGGCGACCAGAAGGTCTGAGCACAGCGCCTTGGCCTGGTGGGGCTGGGCCTGGGCCGCCGGGCAGCTCCGCCTGGGAAGAGCCTCTGAGAGCAGGATCCTGGGAAGTTGAGCTGGAGCCATGAGGGCAAACCAAGTTCCTCACGGGGGGATCAGTATATGGTACTTTCTTGGGCAGACCTGGACATTGCACGCGAGAGCCCGGCACGTTGGGTTTGTTTTGTGGTCCTTTACAAAGAAAACCAAAAAACCCAAATCCTTGGTCCCCACCGCCCCGCTGAAGGTGAGGTCGTTTCTACACGGCACCCTTTATGTTTTCTGCCGAGTGACTCACTTGGACTGAATCCCTAGAGAGTGGGCCTTGGTCCATCTGCAGCTGCCCTGGACACGGTGATCCGCTCACTGCCCTGAAGGCGGGGGTCACGGAGCCCTGGAGACAGCAGAGAGGAATGGAGAAATGGGGTGCGGCGGAGTCAGGCCTGAGAGGGAAGTGGGCGCTCGCAGCTCCCTGAGCATCGGGTGGTCAGACGGGAGCCCCATAAAAGTGACAAGGTTCCCGAGGAGCTCCCGTATTCATTTCAGTTGAGACCTCATGGAAGTTATTTCCAACTCTGAAGTGGGGGGACCAGGATTAATAATGCTGCCCAGTCCTTCACGGTCAATCTCATCCTCTTTGGGTCCAGCTTCAGAACTCTGAGCAAATTATTTTCCCGTTTTGAGCCCCTCTTTCTTGGACCTAGACATAAGGAGACTTGCAGTCCCTAAAATTAAGACTTTTTATCCTTTACTTACTGGGGAGGGAAGGGATATGGACCCAAACAGAACTTTGACTTCCCAGGACATTTTGTTTTCACAAAATCTTCGAATCTGTCCCCCCGAAAGTTTTCCTTTAAAATTTAGTGGTCTCTGTGCGTTCTTTTGTTTAGTTTTCCATCTGCAGCCCTTTCTCTGATTAGGAGTCTGTGCCCCCAGGCCCGAATTCACCGTTTTCTTTCCCCTGTGGGCCTGTTTGGGGGTCCTGGGCGGGGGTGGGGGTGGGCGGTACATTTACACACGGCTCTTGGTAGGACCCAAAGGCGATGATCTGATGGTCCAATGGGGACTGAGCGCAGGCCGGAGGGGGCCTGGAGAGCGGGGTGCCTCCTGCGGACCCAGCAGCAGCCCCAGGGCAGGGGCCCGGCTTCGGGGTCTGGGGGCGGCGGGGCAGGGGTGCGGCTGCGGGGGGTCAGGGGGCGCGGTCGGGGGGGGCAGCTGCGGGGGGAGGCAGGGGGCAGCAGGACTGGGGTGCGGCTGCGTGGGGGGTGCGGCGGGGCAGGGGCACGACTGTGGGGGCAGGGGCGCGGCTGCGGGGGGCCGTAGGGGGGCAGCGGAGCGGGGTGGGGGGGCAGATGCGGGGGGGGGGGCCGCAGGGTGGGGGTGCGGCTGCGGGGGAGGTGGGGCGGGGTCGGGGGCTGGGGGGGAGCAGGGGTGCAGCGGGGCGGGTGTGTGGCTGCTGGGGGCAGGGAGACAGGGGTGTGGCTGCGGGAGGGGCAGGGGGGCAGCAGGGCAGGGGTGCGGCTGCGGGGGGCGAGCAGGGCCTGATGGGGCGGTGGCGAGGCTGCGGGGGGGCAGGGGGGCCGGCGGGGCGGGGGGGCGGCTGCGGGGGGCAGGGAGACAGGGGTGCGGCTGCGGGAGGGCAGGGGGGCAGCAGGGCAGGGGTGCGACTGCGGGGGGGAGCAGGGCGCGATGGGGCTGGGGCGCAGCTGCGGGGGGGGGGTAGGGAGGTGGATGGGGGGCAGGGGGGGGCAGGGGGGGTGGATGGGGGGCAGGGGGGCGGCGGGGCGGGCGCCGGGAGCAGGTCCCGCGTGTCTCCCCGGCTAGACGGGCGGCCCGGGCGGTGCAGAGAGCGCCCCGCCGCCCCCGCGCACCCCTGCCCCCCGCGGACCCCCCCCACCCCTGTCCCCCGCGCACCCCCTGCCCCCCCCGCACCCCTGCCCCCCCCCCCGCGCACCCCTGCCCCCCGCGCGGAACCCCCTTGCACCCCTGCCCCCGCGCACCCCTGCCCCCCGCTCACCCCTGCCCCCCGCGCACCCCCCGCACCGCTGCCCCCCCACACCCCCTGCCCCCCCCCGCACCCCTGCCGCCCCGCGCACCCCCCCCCCCCGCTGCCCCCCCCCACCCCCTGCCCCCCTGCCCCCCGCACCCCTGCCCCCCCCCCCCCCCGCGCACCCCCCGCACCCCTGCCCCCCTGCCCCCCCGCACCCCCTGCCCCCCCGCACCCCCTGCCCCCCGCACCCCCCGTGCGGGGCAGCCGGGCTCCGGCGGCGGAGGCGGGTCGGGTCCCGGGGGCGCGGCCGGGGGCGGGGCGCGGGGCCCGGAGTCCCCGCCCGCCCGTGACGCCGCCGCCAGGAGCCGCCCCCCGCCCCGCCCCCGCCCCGCCCCGCCCCCCGCGGCGCCCCACAACTTTTGAGGCGGGGACTGCGCTCGGCCTCACTCGCCCGCTCCCCGCGCCCGCGGCCGGCATGTGAGCGGGGCCGGGCGCCACCATGGCCTCGCCGCCTGCTGCTGCTGCTGCTGCTCCTGCCGCCCCGCGCCCGGGGCCGGGGCCCCCGCGCCCCGCCCCCGCGCCCGCCCCCGCCCGCCGCGCGCACCCCGACCCCAGCCGCGCGCACCCCCGGCCCGCAGCCGCCGCCGCCCGCCGGGGACCCCGAAGGCCCGGAGCGCGGGTGAGTGAGCCCGGCCCCGCGGGAGGGGGGGAGGGGGAGGGGTAGGGGGGGAGGGGGGACCCGGGACCCGGGGGGGGCGCCGGACACTGGCTCCGCTGGACGCCTCCGCGGGCGGCGGGGCTGGGGGTGTGACCCGCCTGTCCTCGACCGCCCGCCCCGGCACCCCTGCGCTGGAAACTTGCCCCCCCCCCCCCCCCCCCCGGTACACCCGCCCCTCTGCGCCCAGGTCTCCCTTTGAAAGGAAGCAAGGAACCGCCTCCCCCCGCAGACCTCCCGAAGGCGAGCCTCCCCCCTCGGGGGTGCTCACATCTTCCCGCCAGGCCCCCCATCCGCATCCCCATCCTCCCCACCCCCCATCCGCACCCCCCAAACGCACCCCATCCCACCCCCCATCCGCACCCCATCCCCCCACCCCCATCCACACCCCTACACCCCCATCCGCACCCCATCCCCCACCCCCATCCGCACCCCATCCCCCCACCCCCATCCACACCCCCACACCCCCCATCCGCACCCCCATCCCACCCCCCATCCCCAACCCCACACCCCCCATCCGCACCCCATCCCACCCCCCATCCCCTCCTTTTCCTTCGGAGGCAGAAAGGGCCTCTCCGGGGGCAGAGCCCAACTTTCACACATACCCAGCCGGCTTCTAAGGGGTCCGGCCTCGGGATGTTGGGAAGGACAAAGGACCTAGTTGGGAACGCGGCGCCCCGCTGGCCCCCAGAAGCGGAGAAGCGGGGAGGGCTGGGGGGCGGTGCGCAGGCCGCGGGGGCGCAGGGCTCCGGCCCGTCCCTGCCCCCCATTCCTCTCCTCTTCCCGGGGCTGCTGCTCAGCCACTGCCCGTCCTGCCCCAGAGGGACCTCCCCGGGCCTCCCCGGGCCTCCCCGGGCCTGGGGACCTCGCTGAGCGGCTGCTTCTGCAGACCTGGGAGGAAGGCGCAGGCCTGGGTGGACCAGGGTGCCCCCGGGAGGAGTGTCCCCTCTTTGGATCTCAGTTTCTCCATCTGTGAAATGGAAGGGATGATCCCCGCCTGTCCTAGGCTCCGGGTGACGGCATGACAAAGTGAAAGTAAAAATAAATGAAAAGTGCTTTGAACAGTCAGCAGCGTGGTGGTGGCAGCCGCTGCCTTCCTGTGAGTGACACGAGGCATGTGCTCGCTCGCTCTCGCTCTCTCGCTCTCTCAGGGTTTTCCTGCCAAAGCCCGCTTGCTGGCGACGCCAGGTGCTGGTTCAGAGCTCAGGTGAGGGTTGAGAAGACTTCATCCTCTTCGCTGGCACTTCGTTGAAGTGTCTCCTGTCACCCGCGCTCTCCAGGACAGGAACTAGCTTCCTCCGTGGAGCCCAGGGATGCTTGCCCTAATGGAATAAGAAAAAAAGTTTTTAAAAAGTGGTCAAACCCCCAGTAAAAAGTCAGCTGCACACTCGGGGTACTCTCCCCGCTGCCGGAGTCCTGGCGAACACCTAAGCCACAGCTGCAAGGCGGAGAAACTGAGGAACGGGAAGGGAGGGGAGGAGAGAAAGGCGCGTTCCAACACCTGCCAGAGACACACCTGCCCGCTGTGACCTTGACTTCAGCTGATCTGCCACATACGTTGTTCTAAGGACCACGGCAAGGAGTCCCCGTAAAAGGGCGTGCGTGCCCTGGCTCTCTCAGTAGCGACTCTGCGTAGTACTTTGTTGAGTTTTCTAGATGGAAAGTGAGTGCAGGGGATCGAGGCCATTTCAGAGAAGACCCCCAGGAAAGGAGGCAGGGGTCTGTGCTAACGGTGAGGCACTCCCAGCTGCGGGGCCCCGTCTGCCAGGGGGTGGGTGCGCGGGCTGGCGGGGTGCCGACTTGCAGGGACTTGCAGGGCCCCGGGCCGGAGAAGGCTGCCATGTGAGTCGTGCGTGAGTCGTCGCCTTCCTTCTCACGGCTGAGTGTCCTGTAGATCACAGAAAGCTGGGCGTTACGGGGAGGGGGACAGTGGAGGGAACTGAGGCAGATCTCAGGTGCATGAGGCTTGGGAGGAAGGCACGTGGGAGTCCCAAGCGCAGGTGGCAGGAGCCAGGCGAAGTCCGGAACGCTCATCTAAGCGGGTGTCTCCTGGCACCCCCACAAAACCCACCCAAGTCATGCCTGCCCTTCAGCTGATGCAAGGCTGGATCTCACGTGGGATGTCAGAAAGGTGAGATTAAGAGAGGAAACCGATCACCTGTTGAAAACCGCTAGAAGCTACTAAGGTGGCTGAGGATCCAAGTGCAACCTGTGCTTGGTTCGTGGCGGGGGTTCGATGCCACTTGGAGGGGAAAAGGCCATGATGAACAAGAAAGCCGGCAGGACGTGATTTCTGTGAGTCTGAGTTTCCTATTAAACTCCCAGGATTTTCTCTGGACCCTTTTTGATCGGCCACCACGTGTCACAAAGGAAAATCCGCTCTCTCCCGAGGCAGCCGATTCTCAGCCCTGAAGGAGCCTCCAGAGGCCCTCTGGGCCGCGGTGCCCCCGGGGTAGCGGCCCTCTCAGCCCCCCTGACAGGTGGCCACCCAGCCTCTGCAGTAAGGTTTTTGTGTTTGGGGACGTGCTCGCTCCTGCCGGGAATGAGCCGCAAGCCTTAGAACTAATGTGCTTTATGTGATTGTTGGGGAGAACTGCCTGCAGCCCCTCTGCTGTTGGCCCACGGGTGCCTGGCACCCAGGGCTTGGGCTTCCGGATACATGGTGTGAAAAGCAGGGACCAGAGATGTCCTTTTCTTCCTTGGGGCCATTTCTAGCCCTTTGCGTCTTGGCAGAGTTCAGGAGTAACCGTCCTCCTGTTCCATCTGTGAGTCGTTCGCCTGCATCGGGCTGCGAGTCCCCCATTGGCGTGTCCACCCATGACCCTGCTGGCTGTTCAGATGAAGGTCGTTGCAGGCGTCCGAGCCTGTGGAGGGAGAGAAGATGCTAAGTCCCAGGGATTTCCTTTTTCTTGGGTGCGTGTGTGCTTGTGGGTGTGGGCGTGTGTGTTCGAACAACTCAGGGCTTCTTCTGAGCCACACTTCTGAGTGCTTAAGTTGCTATGCCTTGGTTTTCGTGCTCCTGGCCCCCCTGGCCCGCGCTTGAATTGTGAGATCTGCAGATGAAAGGGGAAGAAAAAGGCTTAAGTCTTAATGAAAATCAATGCAGAAGGAAAGAACTTTCCCACCCAAAGGGGAAATGACGCCGAGTAGCTGAGCAGCCAGCCCAAGGACTAATAATCTTACAAAAATGCAGCTCCCTAGAGCAAAGGAAGCGCTGTGAGCCCAGCCCCTCCTGGGCTGCTACATGGCTGTCGCCTGAAGGGCTGTAACTTCTGGAGGAAGCACCCCATGGGGGCGGGGGGGGGGTGCAGCAAAGACCCAGGCTGGGCAGGAAGCAGCCCCCTCGGGAAGAGTATCTGGCTGCCTCTCTCCTGGCTGAGGCTGCACTGAGAAGCCTGAGAAGCCCACTTGCTTTGATGGAGGCTGCTCCAAATAGAAGGAAGGGTGTGGGGAAAGGGATTCTCATTGGGTGTGTGGGTCTAAAAGCCACATCCTTTTAACCTTGCAAGAACCCTTTAATTGCTTCCCTCGATGGTGCAAATGCTGAACCGGTGTTTTCTGCCCAAGACCCGAACAGCATGTGGGGATAGAAGAGAGACAAAAGATGTTTGGGGCCCAGCCGGGCAGTGGTTGCAATACCTAGTCCTGGGAGGAGGGGGTGCTGGGGAAGGGTCCCCCGTGACTCCCAGCAGCCCTGCCAAGCTGGCTGGAAGCAAGTGTTCTTGGAGTTGACTCGTTGCTGTCTCGGGAATTCTCGCAAAGTGAGCAGAGAACAGATGGGAGGGTGGTTCGTTAGCCACTTAACTGCCTTCTTCCGGGGCTTCCCTCTGCCCACCCCGCTTCTGCATGAGCAGGAAGTCCCAGGGAAGGACATCAGTTTGGACTTCCAGCCTTTGAGCACCCATGTGTCTGGTTGGCGCTTTCCCATTTAACTCTCAAAAAAAAAAAAAAAAAAAATTCCTGCGAGGGATAGCACTGCTCTTTCACAGCTGTAGGAACTGAAGCCTGGTGAGCTTGGATCATACCGTATGTGGCGGCGCCAACATTTAGATTGATCGGGACCAGATTCATGTGTTCTTGCCACAATACGGCGCAGCCCCAGTGTTCTCAGCGGTCCAGTGGGTGAGGGTGGTTCTGGATCTCTAAGACCCCAGTGCAGCACTGCTTCCCCTCTTCCTCGGGTCCTTGCGCTTGCCCTTTCTTGGGAGATCGGGGATGAGAGGCAGGATGAGGATATAGCAGTGGTGATGGGGACAAGCTGCAGAAGATAGGTTCCAAACAACAACAAAAAAAATTTTTTTTTTTTTTTTTTGGAAATTGCTCCAGACGAGACCATTAGTCTGCATGCATGCACAGGGTGGCATTTCATATAGGCATTGCGAATCATGCCCGTCTGTATGCCAGTGCGGACGTTACTGATGCCAGAGGTAGCTCTGTTGATGATCGCCCGTGCGGAATGAGCCGGGCTCGCTGCTGGGAACAGGGCTGGTGTTAGGAGGTGGGTGTTGGGACTACGCTTTCCATAGGAGCGGAGGTCGAATGGCACCCGGCTCGTGCATGCCCTCCTCGACCCGTCCCTGTTCAGTTTGCTTTGGAAACAAAGGTGTTTCTATCCTGGCCTTTCCCTCTTTTGTTGAGCACTGCAGATGTGGCAGTCTGTGTCCGTTGGGCTACTCTGTAAACCAGAGAACACCAACGGAGCCCTTTCTGTGGGTGAGGATCTCGGCCAGGTGATGCGGGTGCTGCAGAGCGAGGTTGTGGTGCCCCCAGCAGACCAGGGGCCCTTTGGAGCACCAGCGCCAACACTGGGACCAGAGCAGTTACGATTTGCCAGGGATGCAGAGCGGAGCAAGCAGCACGAGGAGGTTGTACGGACCCCAGGAATGATGCGGAGAGAGGTGACTGAGGTGTGTGGAGGGGGAGAGGCTGCTGGAGGCCAGGGATCCAGGCAGGAGGACGGTGTGGACTGGATGTGGATAGCACAGAGGGGGTAGGGTGCTGGCATCAGCTAAATCCCAAATACGGAAAAGCTCAAGACTGACTCCTTCCTTCCGTTTTTTCTTTCTTTCCTCCCTCCCTTCCTTCTTTCCTTCTTAAAAAAAAAAATATTTATTTTAAAAAGAGAGAGAGAGTGGAGAGGCGTTGGGCGGGACTCGGGAGGGGCAGAGGGAGAGGGAGGGAGAAAATTCCCCAGCAGACTGAGCAAGGAGCCCAACTAGGGGCTCCATCCCCCAACCCTGAGATCACGACCTGAGCCAAAATCAAGATTCGGACGCTTAACCGGCTGAGCCACCCAGGCGCCCCTCCAGAGCTCAACTTTTCCAATGGAAGTGGTCAATAGCTGGGAAGTCGAGGGAAGAGGACGGTGGGAAGGCCCATTAGGGTTCAGAATCATGGGAGTGTAGACCAGAGTGGAAAGGAGGATTTGGGTGGATCATGGGGAGCTCTCAAGGCCTGCTTGAGGCATTTGTTTTTGTCTCCTCTGCACTGAGGAGCCTCTGACAGCTGTCGAGGAAGAAGCAGTATTGTTTGCTCGGTTAGTGTTCCTTTGTGCTTGGCGCCGGGGCTCCTGGATGGACCACGCGTGCGTCCGCCCTCCCTACAGCCCAGGACTTGTTTCAGAAGGCCGGCGTGTTATCCCTCCCTGTGTTGGGGGAAACCACTGAAAGCAAGGCATGGACTAGAGTGGGGGCAGTGCATGTTGGAAGGGAGCACCGCATGGGCCTTTCTTTTTTCTTTTTAATTTTTTAAAGATTTTATTTATTTATCCATGAGAGACACACAGAGAGAGGCAGAGGGAGAAGCAGGCCCCATGCAGGGAGCCCGACGTGGGACTCGATCCTGGGACTCCAGGATCACACCCTGGGCCGAAGGCAGATGCTCAACTGCTGAGCCACCCAGGGGCCCTGCAGGGCCATTTAAAGGAGGAAGGTGGGGGAGCCTGGTGACTGCCTGGCTGTGGGGATGACGAGGACAATGGTAGGAGCTGCCTCCGTGGGGGCTGCTTTCACTGTAGAACCTGTAACCCGTCCCAGCAGAAGTGTCCTTGTGGCCGTGGAACCGAGTGGGGCCCCCGGAAGCCGGGCCCAGAGTCAGCCTGGACGGGTGAAGCCACTGGGAAGAGGAGGCGGGCCCTGGCCGGGTCGGGGGCAAGCATCCAGTGTAGCTGGTGAGAGAGGATGCGGCGCCGGCCCAGGAGCAAGCCGGACCTGAAGCTGCCGCGGGGAGCGGGGTGGTTTGGAGGCCGGTGGTGTCCGGGCCGCGGGTTTGAATGTAGTGCCTGGTTTATGCATAACACGCGACAGGCTGTAAAGGCGCACGTAGGTTAACATGAACCTGCCTGGACCCGCTGGCTCATCCTCATCCCCACTCTGCCATCAGGAGCTGCCAATGTGATCCACTTGTTACTTAAATGAGAAGCTGAGAAGCACTCAACAGGCATCTGCTTCCCTCGCCCTCCACATCTTGGTTTTGGTGGGGGAACGGCGACCCCGGCTGATTCGGTTTCTCGAAGGATCACAAAGCTGCCCTGAGTGTGCGCCGCTCTGTTTGGCTCTCCTTGCCTCCGCTCACGCTCTCCCTCTGATCCATGTTCACAGAGCCCAGAGCGATCTTCTTAAATGTAATTCAGGTCGCCCCACTCTCAGGCTGAAAACCCTCCACGGGCTTTGCATTGTACTTAGAATAAAATTAACAACAACAACAACAAATCCCAAATCCAGACTCCCTGCTGGAATACCCGGCCTGCAGGCCCTGGCCGGCTGACCCTCTGGCCCCTTCTTCTCTGCTCCCCTTCTAAGCACACCAGCCAGTTGTGTGCACCTGCCACACTCCTTTGTGTCCTGGAGACGAGGCACACGGTGTCCCCCGCCCGTAGTGGAACCAGCCCTCCGGGCAGAGGGAAGAGCCAGTGCAGAGGCCCTCAGGTCCCAGCAAGCTCACCCCTCTTGGGATTGGCAAGAAGGACGCCGCCGTGGCTGCATCGCGTGGGGCCCGCAGCGCGGTAGGGAGGCCAGGTGTTCCCCGGGCACCCGGCGGGGTTTTCGCAGAGGGGTGAGGCGGAGAGCGGATGGGGAAGACGAGGCAGGAGGTGAGGGGCGCAGGCCGGGCTGGCTCGGTGCCTGACACATGGCGAGCGCTCACGCCGGTTGTGGGCTCCGTGGTTGCTAAAAGGGAAAATAGGTCCAAAGACAAAAGGTGGAGGTAGAAAGAGGAAGGCCGCCCGCGGTAATGCTTCTCCGACCGCCCAGCCCTCGTGTCCTGGGACCATCAACGCGGGACGGCCGGTACCTTCGTCACACTTTACCTCTCCGTGCGACGGACAGAGGACTGGGCGGCCCCCTCGGGCCGCGGGAGGGGACAGAGGGCCAGTGCGGGGAGTCGGGGTTTAGAAGGACGGCTCCGGCCTGGGTCTTCTGCTCGCCTGCCTGCTTCCCCGGTTGGCACAGGAGCTGTCGGAGGGCAGGAGTGCACCTCCCTGTTAGGCGGAGGGACCCCTCCTCCCCGACATTTGCTCCCGCTGGAAGCCTGCCTTGCTGTCCCGTCAACAGTGAGGCCACGAGGGGACACTTTTGACTTGGGCTCAGGACAAAGTGCGAGCATCGACGTATTTCCAAGCTGCATCGTCATGTCTGCCTTAAAAATCTTATTTATTTATTTATTTATTTTTTTAAAGATTTTATTTATTTACTCATAGAGACAGAGAGAGAGAGGCAGAGACACAGGCAGAGGGAGAAGCAGGCTCCACGCAGGGAGCCCGACGTGGGACTCGATCCCAGGACCCTGGGGTCATGCCCCGGGCCAAAGGCAGATGCTAAACCGCTGAGCCACTCACGGGTCCCCCTTTTTTTTTGTTGTTTTTTTAAGGATTTTATTTATTTACTCATGAGACACAGAGAGAGAGAGAGAGGCAGAGACACAGGCAGAGGGAGAAGCAGGCTCCATGCAGGGAGCCCGTGTGCATCAGTTTTTGTACTTGTCTCCGATTATTTGCTTTTAGTGTTAATTCCTGGATATGGAAAATTTTGAGATTCCTGACAATACCACCAAATGGTACCAAATTATCTCAGCAGCCTCGTGGGATTGCGTGGATCTCTCCACCTCCTGTGTGTTACCAGGCATCTTGGTTAAAACACAGTACCTCCCTCCTGCCTCTTTTCCATCTAGACCTCCTCTGATAGGACATGCGTGTGTATGTGTGTGTGTGTGTGTTGGGTGTGGCCTATCACAGCATCTCTCTACTAACCACATTTCTGGAAGCTTCTGGGACTCCACCTCATCCTCTGGTCTGAGTCAAGTTGAAGAGAGGATGTTTTGGGTGGTGTCTGGTGAGCAGGCACATGATGGGAGCTGCCGCTGGAGGTGGGTTCCTGCAGACCAGGCGGCCAGCTGCCCACCAGTTGTGTCAGGGTGGCTACGTCTGGGCAGGGAGGCCGTCTAGCCAAATGCTGTGGGCAAAGCAGCCAGACAGAAAGGAACACAAGCATTTTAGAAAGAACTGAAATGCAAAATTTGGGATGGGGCAAGAGAATGCCACAGGGACCTTGTATCTCTCTAAACGAGAGCCATTTCCTTGGCGATGATTAATTGATCTTTTAAATGGTGGCGTACTGGGCAAAATTAGATTTCCATTTTGGGTCTGTAAGAACATTTTGATAATTCTCTAGAATCCTAGACTCTTTGGGTTCGAAGGGACCTTTATAAAGCTTTCTTGGGGCACCTGGGTGGCTTAGTCGTTTAAGCCTCCCGACTCTTGACTTTGGCTCAGGTCATGATCTCCGGGTCGTGAGATCGAGCCCCGCACGTTGTGCCAGGGCCTCTCAGTCTTTTGCTTCGTCTACCCTGGTTGATTTCTAGCCAGGGTCAGCAAGTTTTACTTTGTGCTCAGAAACTTTTGGTCTCTGTGTTTAGGACATGATGCAAGATTAGAGGTCACCTTAGATTGGGAGATATCTGACAAACCCAGATGCTGCCAACCGAGTGATGTGACTGGCTGCATTTCACAGACTCGGTTATTCCCGGAAAGGTTCTGGCAACCAGTAAAGCAATTTCATAACCAGGATAGTGACAGAGCTACAGTTGGGTGTGAAGATGGTGCTCCAGCAATGTGGGGTGGCCAGAGGTGGAGGCTCTGGCCACCCCGGAGGCACCAGAAGGTTCAGGGACAAGTTTTGGCTCTGCATCTTAGACACGCGGTAACTTGGGGCATGTCACTTCTGTTCCTTTCCTTATGAAAGAAGGGGTTGGTCTACCCCAGGCTAAATGCTTTATTTCTAAGGGTGTCGGGTTTATCCCGTCAGCACCTCCTGACTTCCCTGATGCTGGCCTCAAGGGTGAGGAGACTCAACACCCGGCTTCTTAGCTCAGGGTCCAGGAGCTGTGGAGCCTGCAAGGGACGGGGAAAGGGCCCCACAGTACACCCGGGAGCCTGCTGGACCTCTCGCTCCTGGAGAGGAGGCACGGGTTACATCGTCTGCGCCCCTGGCCCAGGGAGCATGTGTCCAGCAGGCAGCCGCTCACTGCCCAGGTGGTCCTGCAGCAGCACCTGCACCACCATGTGACCTAGGGCTCCTGTCATAAGATCGCTTAAGAAGCTCAAAAGCCCATTTCTAAGTCCACAGATGCTGCTAAAAGTAGACACATTTCTTGGGCTTTGTACTTCGGCTCCGGGGTGCTCGAGCTGCAGGGTGGTACCCCCCTGGCTTCCCGGTCACACAGGAATGTGTGCGGTGGTGTGGCTGGCGGGCTTTGTGTGCTCAGTTCCCGTGGTCGCGGGGGCCTCAGGGGCGGCTCGGATCTCACCTGAGTGACGGCAGCCCCCGTGTCTCTGCTGGAAAGGGACTGGCCTACTGCAAGCAAGGGGGCGGATGTGACATGTTTGACAGCTTTCTGCTCAACGTCTTAGCTAAGTCGGGAGATGAAGACCAAGGAGGAATACAGGTGACGAGAAGAGGGTGAGGCTGAGGTCAAGCTTACCGGGTGACCCTGGGCCATCCTGGTCCCCATGCACTGAAGCCGCCCCGTTGGAGGATGAAATCGCGGGAACGCAGGAGAGAGACGCCTGGTTGGAATCGGGCAGGATGTTGTTCGTTGTGCAAGGTCATGACCAGCGATTCTCATGAGTTAGGTTGGTGTGGAAAACCTCTGCATTGTTCCTTCCCTTAGTGGTGGGGGCGGTGGAAACAGCTTCGGCGTGGGCGTGAGTGTCCCTCCTGTAGCCTCCGGGGCCACCCGGACTTTTGTTTGTGCCGAGTGAGACTTTTCCTGGGATCATCTGTCACCAGGGTGTGGATAAGAGCCCCGCTGGCTTTGCGGTCACACCTGGGGAGGTCCTGGCTTGGGGGGGGTCAGGCGCCTCAGTTCACACTTCACCAGAACCGCTTGCAGCCTGTGGGTCCTTGGGAAGGTGCTCAGCCTCCCTGTGCTTTCAGTTTCTCCTGTGTCAGCGAGCCTATTAGTGGCCCCATTTAGGATATGTAAGTGTCATGTGTCCTCTGTAAAATATGGACCTTTGTATTGATGACAATCCCCCCCCTTCATTCACCTCCAGGTTCACTGGATGGGGGACAAGTCCTGAATGCAAAGGACTCAAGTCCACCTTCCAAGGACATTTTTTTACTTGACCGCCCTTTTCCCACCCCAGGCCCTGCCAACCCCACTTCTTGGTACGCCTAGAACTTTTTCTCCATCCTTAGCTTCAAATACAGGGAGGAAAGAACAAGATTTGAAGACTTGAAGTCCGAAGAACTAAGTGCCACCTAGACAGCCCTCACCTATAATCATCTGAGAAGACCGATTAGTGCCCAGGAAGCATAAGGATTCAATAAAAACAATCTGTGAGGTGTGACTGCAAAATAATAGGCCTTTAAAATCATGGTAGGACCTCTGTGGCCAAAGGGTATCCTCCTTCAGGCCAGAGGTCATTGGCACACTCCTCAAAAAGCATTTGAAGGAGTTGGGAGCCACCTGTAGTGCCAGTGCCTGGGTCCCAAGCGACTCACTCTGGAGTGTTCTTTGCACTTAGACCTCACCCAGGATCCGAAATGGAGTCCGCTATCTCAGCCTCTGGCCTCCGTCACTAGACTGGGCTTCAGATTTTTGTCTGTTTCCAGAATAATCCAAATCCATTACCAAGGGATGAGCACGTGGTCGTTGTTCAGGAAACTCAAGAATATTCTGCAGGCTCTGTTGAAGATTAGAGGATTTTAGGAAACAGCTTGAGGAGTGACAGCATTGTTGGCCTAAGCATGGCCTTAATGAGGTCTCTTTGAAGAGGACCGTGTTCATGGTTAGGTGGATTCCTGTGGTTGCTTAGGAATTATTTATAGGATAGCCGTGCCTTGTGGTGACAGTGCTGCTGCGTATAGCCAGGGGCAGAGTTAGGGCCCAGAGATGCCAGGGGCAGCTCAGGAGCCCTGAGGGTCTTAACCCCTTCACTTCCTAGCTACGTGGCTTGGGGCGGCTGCCGAATGTCCCTGCTCTTACTTTCCCTGTGCTGGAAGTGGGGCCAATGGTATCTGTCCCGCTTCCTTGCCAAGGCTTTCAAGGAGGAGCAAATGTAATTATGACCATGAAAATGCAGATTGGAGTCAGAAAACAATGAGCCAACTGTGAGCCAGGCAGGGCACCCACCTCTGAGCCTGTTTTCCCGTCTGCACATGGGGACTAGGCTGCCGGTTTGCCCAGCTCACGTGCCGCCGTAGGGGTGAAATGAAAATCCGTCCCCGTGGACCGGCTGTGTGAGTGAGCGTGTGCGGGGACGGCGGGGAGGCATCGGGCCTGGTGTTACTCCAGGTGAGGCAGTGAGGATGCAGGTGCATCCTGCACCTGGAGCAAGTGGACACAGGAGGATGAGTAGAAAGTAGGGGAGGGACAACATTCTAGGAAATCTCACTGGCCTGCTTGCATTCCCCATCTCTGTCCTGCCAGCGGCCTCCTGTCGGGGTGACTAGCGCTTTCATCCCCCCTCCCTCCCGCCCAGTGGGATGTTCTCCCCAGGCCCACCGCCCCTCGCTCTGCTCAGTGAGCTTTTACCTAGCGCCTCCCCGGAGCCAGTCTGTCCTCAGAGCCCTGGGAACGTGATCAAGGAAGTCACCCGTTTCCTCACCGGGGAGGAGCCCGCGGTTACCTGTCTTCTCTCCACATACCCCTGGATGCTTGCGGCCGCCGGCCAAGCACGCACACGCTTGTCAGGCCACCATCTCCCTGTAGCTCTCTGTATTCATCGTGGGCTTCCCTTTCGTATCCTCCGTCCTTTTTTTATTTCTGGGTTTTTTGTTTTGGTGTGTTTCGTTAGACTTTTTGGGTTGGCCTGTTGGAGTCAGGCCGCCCAGGTCCGGGGTCCCAGTGTATCCCTGGCTGCGCAGCCTCGGGCCAGCCACACGGTCTCCCTACACCCCAGTTTCCTTATCAACAGGACGGGAGCACGACTGGTGCCTACCTGCCGGGGTTATGGTGGGATCAACTGGGACAGTCCACGTGAATGCCCAGCAGGGTGCCCAGCGGGGGCTGCTGTCGTCGTCGTCATGCTTGTAATAACCCTGCTTTGGTTATTATTTCCCCCCTAGTTTTATTTTTTTATTATTTATTTATTTATTTTTAAAGATTTTATTCATTTATTCACGAGAGACAGAGAGAGAGACGGGCAGAGACACAGGCAGAGGGAGAAGCAGGCTCCACGCAGGGAGCCCGACGCGGGACTCGATCCCGGGTCTCCAGGATCGCACCCAGGTGCTAAACCGCTGAGCCACCCAGGGATCCCCTCCCCCTAGTTTTTTTTTTTTTTTTAATTTTTTTATTATTTATTTATGAGAGTCATACAGAGAGAGAGAGAGAGAGAGAGGCAGAGACACAGGCAGAGGGAGAAGCAGGCCCCATGCACCGGGAGCCCGACGTGGGACTCGATCCCGGGTCTCCAGGATCGCGCCCTGGGCCAAAGGCAGGCGCCAAACCGCTGAGCCACCCAGGGATCCCCTCCCCCTAGTTTTAATCTCTCTCAGTCTCTCTGTAAGTAACTCCCTTCCCCTTTGCGTTATTTCTCTTTCCAGCCCTCTTCCTTTCTTCTCCATCTATTTTATCTCTTTTTCTTAACGAGCTGTGGCATACAACTGAGTTTTTAAAATATTGGTGATATTTTGCATTGAGTGTCAGGTTTCCCCGATCTGAACTGTAAACCCCTGTTGGTAAATCTGGAATTGATGTCTTTAGGTGGGTTTTATTTTGGGATCTCGGAGGGCCCCACCGTGGGCCATGCCCGTGCTGCTCCCTTCCCCTTCTCCTGCCCAGCTCAGCAGACCCTTCTGCGCTGCAGCCTCATCCCACACCGTAGACTTTCCCAAATGCTGCTTCTAGGATTTCCTCAGAGCCCTGGGCCCCTCCACACGGGGCTGCAGAACAAATTAAGGGCAAGAATCTAGCAAAAAGTCAGGTGGCCACGCACAGTGCTAAGGCCCAGGGCCGCATCTCATTTTGTGCTAACCGCCCTCTCCCGCCTCCCCCTTCCTCCGCAGAACCAGGATGTTTTTCCTTGCCTTTTATTGTTTGGCCAAGCTGGCAGGCCTCCTTTGGTGGAGCCGGGCCACCGGGCTTCCTCTCTGGGTGTGAGCGAATGCTAGGGTGACAACACGGGAGACAGGAGACGGCCCGCTTCCCTGTCCACCGCATCCTCACCTCCGCGCACCACGGGCCCCCTCCTCCTCCGGCCTCCCCTCCGGCCTCCCCTCCGGCCTCCCCGGCCTCCCCGCAGCCCCTCTGCTGAGTGTTTATTTTTCCAAGGACCAGGAGGGGCAATGAAAAACCGAGACACCAGATAGAGGGCTGCCCCCCACCCCCACCCCCGCCCCCGCACAGAGCCTTTTTGTTTACTTATTTAATTGAATGGGAATCTTCTGACCTGACCTTGGGGCTTTTTCTCAGAGCCTTTTTTTTTTTTTTTAAGCCTATAGAATTATTTTTAAAGCAAGGAGCAGGAGGTCACATCAGAGTCCTCGTCTTCCTCTCCTGCCTGGGTTAGGCTGCTTCCCTCCTGAGCACGCCCAGGCCATCTCAGAGGCAATTCTCTTTCTGGAAGCCTGACCCCAAACTCAGGGCCTCCAGGCCAGCTCCGCCCTGGGTCGTGGCTCAGCCCCTCAAGCCTGCCTTTCTCCCCAGAGGATGCTCAGCTAGACAAAAGCTGACTCTCACAGGGAGGGGAGGCTAATGGGCCTCGCAAGTTGTATACTTTTCATTACTGGAGGCTGTTCCTCGGGGATCTGTTCTTGCAAATCAGATCATCGGGTCTCAAGTCGAAACACTTCTTGATGTGAATAGTTTTTCTTAGGGCTGCTCCTTTCAGGGCAAGAACAAGGAAGGAAATGAAACTCCCCGAGAGCCCTGGACAGTCCCCGATTGAGGGCTGCCTTTTGTTCACACAAACTCATTTGGCTCCTAAACGTCCTCCACCCAGAATCATTACATCCGCAGCAGTGTTTCAAAACACAGCCCAGAGCAGCTGAGCCGAGTGGGCGGCTGCCCTCTGGTGAGGCCGCAGCCACCTTCCCTCCATGCCCCCAGGTTCCTGCCTGCCCCTAAATATCCCACCTGCCAGCCATCCGGCAGGAAATCCCCCTCATTTGTCAGATTCCTGGGGGTGAAGGCAGGGATCTGGGGAGAATATAGCAGTGGAGGGGACGACGGGATTCTGCTCCCAGCCCTGTACCTTCTTCCAAACTCGCTGGCTACCTTCTCTGCCCGGCTGGGCCGCCTCTCGCACCCCAGGGCCGTTGGCACCGGCATCTCGGTGATTTATTCCCACCACTCAGCTCTCTTGGAAGCAATAGGCTGCTTGAGGCAGATTCCACAGTGTCTTCTATGTGCTTGATGCTCAGTAAATATGTATTTTCTTTTTTTTTTAAGATTTTATTTATTTATTCATGAGAGACACAGAGAGAGAGAGAAGCAGAGTCACAGGCAGAGGGAGAAGCAGGCTCCTTGCAGGGACCCCGAGATCACGCCCTGGGCCGAAGGCAGATGCTCAACCCCTGAGCCACCCAGGTGTCCCTAAGTATATATTTGCTTATTGGGATAACGTAGAAGTTACCATTTGAACCATATTGACGTGTACTAGTTATTGGCATTGAGGACATTCACACGTTTGTACTACCACCACCACTAACCCATCTCCAAAACTGTTTTATTATCCCAAATAGGAACTCAAGCCATGGCTCCCCAGTCCTCCCTCTCTGCAGCCCCTGCTCACCTCTATCCCACTTTCCGTCCCCATGACTCTACCCACTACAAGTACCTCGTATAAGTGGAATCATATAATAATTGTTCTGTGACTGGCTCGTCTAACCTACCATGAGGTCTTCAGGGTTCACTTATGCAGCAGGTATCAGAATTAACCGCCCTTTTAAGGCCGAGTAGCATCCTGTTGTAGGTAGGCAGGTAGCACATGCTGCTTGTCCCTTCCTCCATCATCGGATGCGTGGGTCGCTCCCACCTTTTGGCTATTGTGAGTGATGCTGCTGTGATCATGGGTGTCCAAACACCGGTTTGATCCCTTTCTTTCAGTTCTTTTGTGCGTGTACCTAGCAGTGGAATTGCTGGATGATACGGTAATCCTACGTTTAAGTTTTTAAGGAATGGCCAAAGTGTTTTCTGCGGTGGCTGTACCATTTTCTATTCACCAGCAGTGTCCGGAGGTTCTGATTTCTCGAAGTTCTCACCAGCACTCACTTCCCTTTTTCTTTCTTTTCCTTGATAATGGCTGTCCTCATGAGTATGAAAGGAAACTCTTTTTTTTTTTTTTTTTGAATTTACAAATGCCACTCATTTCTAGCTGTAGTGTGGACTTGGAACTGTTGCTGTCATCTGAGGTCAGACTAGTTGGCCGCTATGATCCCAAAGGGTCGGGGTCACTTGGGGTCACTTTTGGAGAGGGATGGAGCACCAGAGTCAACCCAGGCGATTTCCCAACTTTAGCCAGAATGGATGATGCAAAGCACTGTGGATGCTAGCTAGTGAGGCAGGCTGCATGCCATAAATTCCTTTGGGACGGGTTGGCTGAGCTTCCCTCTTCTCCGTCCTCATTGGCTTCATTTGGGTGTGGTTGACTAGCAGGGACCCCAGAAAGAACGCACTGGGCTCTGGTCTCCACCCTGCCACTTAGTTCTGGGTTTTCTGGGCAGGTGACCTCAGTCCTGAGGCTGAGCTTTCTCTTCCTGCAGTGAGGGAACAATTCCTACCTTGCCTGCCACTCAGAATGTCCGGATCTAATGGGATCCTTTATCCCCCTGAAATTATCCTGTAAAAGCAGTGCTTCGCGGATGGTAGACACGCGGGATTTCTTAATTCGATCTCTGAGAATAGGGGCAAAATTCCATTCTCCCCGGTGGTCAGCGTCCCGCTCCTTTCGTGGTTTACAGACTTCTGCGATAGCAAAAGGAGAGTTAAAAAGGGAGCTTTTAATTTCAGTTCAATTCCTGTGTGAGCAGTTGAGTCCAGGGAGTCTCTTTTCAAGTCATGAAGAAGGACACGATCACTGGGCTAAGAACCCATGCTGTCCCATCCAGCCGTGTGGCTAGGAGGCCCCCAGCTCTCCCGAGTGTTCCCCAAGCTGAGGGATCCCAGGAAAGCTCCATTGAGGAGCCAGAAACAGGAAATTTGCAGCTGGGGGGGGGTGGTGGTCAGTGTCTTACTGTTCCAGAGCTTTCCCTCGTGAACCTTAACCCCTAGCAATCTGAGCCTCCTCCTCTGTCTGCCAGGCGACACTCCGGAAAGTCCTGGGGACTTTTTTTTTTTTTTTTTTTTTAAGATTTTATTTATTTATTCATGAGACAGACAGAGAAGCAGAGACACAGGCAAAGGGAGAAGCAGGCTCCATGCAGGGAGCCCGATGTGGGACTTGATCCCGGGACCCCAGGATCAGGCCCTGGACTGAAGGCAGGCGCTAAACCGCTGAGCCACCCAGGCTGCCCCAGTCCTGGGGACTTTGATCCCTGGTCTTTGTGCAGGCCGGGTCGTGCCTCTCCGCTGTGCCCCAGCACTCCTCACCTTCCTGGCTCGTACCCCTAACCCATCCTATCCTTCCCTGGGCCTCTGTGCCTCCTTCACTGATCCCTCTTCTCCTTCTGATTCAAGATCCCCCTAAGGGAGTCCTTGGCCTCACTTTCCCTTCCTACCCCATCTGCTCATCCTCCCTCCTCATTGCTAGTCCCAAATTTTTAAATGCCTGTGAGACATTTCCACTTGGAAGTTACAGCCTCAGACTCATTCTCCATCCTGTCTCCACTCTTTCTTTATCATCATTCTTCACATTAGCCGTGAAATGATCTCTGAGAAGCTGACCCCGGGGTCCTTTTGCTCAGTGTTCCTGCTGGTGAGTGCAGCTGTCCCCAAACCAAGAAGCCCGTGTGACCCACACTCCATTGCTCCTCGTAGGGAGGAGCAAGTCCCTGCAGATGGGCTCGAGGCAGGAATTTGAAGACCAGGGGGACATTGCTCAGCGACCAGTGCCTTACAGCCCTGTGTCACGGAAGAAGCCGGGTCCAGACTGTGCCTGCCGTCCAGTGCGTGACCTCGAACAGCCACTTAATCTTTCCGCCCCTGGTGTTCCCGGGCGCCGGGGTACCCACTTGACCAGCTGTCATTCTCATTAAATGAGATAAATGCCTGTGAAAACACTTAGCACGCGGTAAGCACTGAATAGATGTTTGTGAAATCTGAATCACAACGGAGGGAAATGAAAATAAGGGGAGGCTGCTTTCACTCTGCCATGGGGCTGATGGGGGCCCTGCAGAAGCGGCCGTGGGGCTGTGTGGGGGCCGGCTGGGCCCTCTGGGAGGAAATGGCCTCTTTGGATGACACAGCCTCGCCTGTACACACCCACTCCGCCTCAGAAACCATGCAAGTCGAAAACCCCCAAATCACGGAGTGGGTGGTGAGAAGTTGACTCTGTAGCAGCTGCTAATTAGGAAATCCTACTCCTGGGCTCCGCTAGCATCCCTGATGTTGGTTCACAAACAGATGTTTTGGAACATTAAGGCACCGCAGAAGTGGAAGTTGTCAACTTGGGGGAAAAAAAAAAACCCTAGTCAAAGCAATGAAAGTGTCTCGTTCATTTAATAGCCGTTCATAGTACAAGGGAACGTGATGGCCTGACACGGGGGGCTGAGTGCAGGGGGAAGGGTGGTACGTCCAGCTCTGAAGATACCTGGGAAGTTGGGACGTCTAAACTCCACTGTGAGGCTGGTTGGTGTGGCTCAGTTGCCGTGGCACGTGGGTGGGGTGTGAGCCATCGCCTCTGACCATCTGGGGAGAAGGAGGAGTGAGATGAGAGGGCCAGCCGGCGCTGAGCTGCAGGGTGCCCCCTCCCACCTCAGAGGCTGCCCCTGAGTGCCTGGCAGGGCACGGTCCCTTCTCCTCACTCCCCATCTGGCCCAGACTCCAAGCCTGGGCCTCCCTTCTTTCCATTTCTCTTCTCCACTAAGCATCAGAGCAGGATCCTGGTTGTGGTAGGTAACCCCGCATGGGGCAGGTCCCTGCTGAGCCCTGTCCCCTTTACTCTGAATGTCTCTCCCGCTCAGGGTTTACACAAAATTCAATCACAGTAGCCCTCAACAACTCGGGGCTTCTCGAAGGACTCCTCCTTGGACCTCAGTAAATATTTTAGCATTTGACCCAATGATCTCCCCAAACTACAGCATGGAATCACGTAAAGCACTTGTACGTCCACGATCAAAAGAGACCTCGCGTGGCAAAGCAGGTGGCTTGGCTTGCTGCAGGGTTTGTTCATCCCTTTCTGAAGAATTCACAGGCGATAAGAGAAGTGGAGGGACCTCCAGAGTTACCCAGGGGGCAGCAGGATCCTGTTCTAGAACCCTATGGGCCAGTGATACCAAGGGCTTATCATGCCAGAGGTGGGCCCAGCTCTAACCCTGTGCCCCCCGCCCCGGTGTTCCCTGCACTCGCTAGAAGAGCGTCACAGAGCAAAGCCAGACTGAGGCCCCCGTGGCCCCAGCAGCCACTCAGCCCACTCTGAGCTTCCAGGAGGGTTTTCACCTTTGCTGCCTCCTAGGCTGCCCAGAGAAGGATTGGGAGACTGAGAAGGGATCGGTTAGCAGTGCCTGCCAAGGTCCTCTCCAAATCTGTGTGTTCAAACTTGATAGACCTAGGTCCCCTGAGTGGCAGTGATGGATGTAGCCCTCACTACATACCAGATACTCTTGAAGCTCTCACGTGTGTGTGTGTGTGTGTGTGTGTACCCTGTCGCAGCCCAGGGAGGCAGGTGCTGTCCCTGCCCCCGTTAACAGAGGAAGCAGCCAAGGCACAGAGAAAGAATGTGTCTTGCCTGAGGTCATAGGGCATGTACATGGTATAACCGGAAGTCTAGCACAGACAGCCTGACTTTAACCACAGCCGGTGCTTCTCCTGTGAAGCACTGGGTTTCTAGATCCAAGCAGGGGGCAGGAAGCGGGCTCTTTTCCTGTTAGACCACAGGACCTTCATGCGGAGAGCACAGATTCACAAGGTATGGGTGAAGTGAGCAACTTTGTCATGTCGCCTCATACGTTCCTTAGGGAAAAAAGGGAGAGCTCCTCCGATGACGAGGGTCCCTAAGGTAGGAGTGTCTCCTCCATCCAGGTGGCTGTGGCATCTGCAGCTCACACGCTAAAGGTCAACAGGGCCCTCATCTGGGGAGGAGGGTGGAGGTGGCATCACAAGCCCACAAGTCGCTAAGTCAACAGGGCCCAGCGGTGACCTGCTGGGCGGAGAGATGGTCGTCGGCACCTCCCTTTGGTCAGGCCACCAGCTGTGGCCGCCACAGGTGCTGAGTGGTTAGGAACCCTGAGGCTGGGTGGTTCAGACGCAGGTAAACTCATCAGCCCTTCAGCTGGGTAGGCAGTGCCACTCACCTCCTTGTTGCAGAAACGGCTGTATTCTGAGCAAGTTGCATGAGCCAAGCCTACAGGCTTTACCTGCCTTGGGGAGCGGGTCTGGGCACCAAAGAAAGCTTGTTACAAGGTGGCTTGCAGACCTGGAGCCCTTTTACCAAGACGCCAGCGTTATTTGTTGTTCTTTTTCTTAGGAGATGCATTTTTCTTAAACATATACTCTTGATAACATAAGGTCATATGGTGTATGCCATTTTTAAATTTGTGTTTTCACAAATTTAAATAGCACGGGGTGAGCGTAGTGCGTATATCTAGAACTGTATCAGTAATAGATTTTGATCATCCCTTTAAGATTTTGTTGTCTCATAATTAAGTTAACCAACTTCCTATTGCAGAAATTCAGGTTGTTTCCAATTTTCATGATTATAAACAGTGCTGTGGTAAACTTCCCTGTGCCTGAAACTTTACGCACATCCTTAATAATTTCCTTGCAATTAATTTCCAGAAATGGAATTCCTGGGTAGAAATATATGCCCGTTTTTAAGGCTTTTGCAGTGACTTGCTAAATGTCTCACCAGGGAGAATGTGCCAGTTGCATTCTTACCAATGTTGTGTGCAAGTGCCTGTCTTCTATGCCCGCAGTGACACGGTGTCTTATCAATGATTGAGTCTTTGCCAGTGTGATAGGCAAAAATAAATATATACAAAAATTTTTTAAGTCTTTTCTGGTTTGGATTTGTATTTTCTTTCTTTCCAACAATACTCTCGTGTATTCACTCTCCAGTTACACATTTTCTTTTGTGAATCATGTATTCACGTTCTTTGTAAGACGTACATCTTAGGAATTTGAAAAACTTCTTCATGTACTAAGAATGCTAAACTTTTACCATGCACTGCAGACCTTTACCCCAGCTTGTTATCTAACTTCCTTAAATTTAAATGTTTATTTTTAAGCAAATTCATGCACAGCTTGAAGATCAGATACGTTTTATAAGGCTGTTATAGAAACCCTGACCACCCCTACCATCATCATTTGCTGCTTCCCAGAATCAACCACTTTCAACCCTTGTAACAGGTTATTTTGGTAATCATGTCCAGACCTCAAAGCTTATGTTGCTATTTACTGAGTCTTTGTTTTGGTTTTAGACAATATTTATTAGTTTCTCTCAATGGAAATTTCCTATTATTCAAAGCTCTACAAGTTGGAAGTGATACACCCTCTTTCTATTCTTTGGGGTCAGTTTGAGGAATGTGAAAATGGATTTTGACACAATTGAAAGTCACCCTTCAACATTACATGGTTCTTATTATCCCCTCCTGACTTATGTGCTATTGTTCTCCAGGATTTGTTCTACCTTGTTTTATTCATCCTACAGATGAGAAATTATTTTATAAATTCAGTGTTGCCCTAGATTTATGTACATATTTACTGTTTTCTTTGCTCATTATATCTTCTTGCCCCTTCTGGCCTTCATCTGGCATTGTTTTCCTTCTACTTGAAATAAATTCTCCATAATTTCCTTTAGTGGAGGTGGTTGATAAACTGAAATTTGACTAAAAATGTTTCTATTTTGATAGATAGTCTCAAGATATTTTTCAAAGATGGTTTTACTCCATTTATAATTCTTGTTTTTCCTCTCTGCACACTGAAAATATTTATCCAGTGTCTTTTGGCTTCCATTATTGCTGTTGAGAAATCAGCTGTTAGTCTCCTTGTCTTCTGTAGATGATCTGTCATTTTCCCCCTCAATTTTTTTTCAAGTGGGCCCCATGTCTAGCATGGAGCCCAATAAGGGACCTGAACTCACAACCCTGAGATTGAGAGTCGGATGCTTAACCGACTAAGCCACCTGGGCGCCCCTCCCCCCTGGTTGTTATAGGTATGTTGGACTTTCTCACTCTATCTTCCTTGTCTCTTCATCTCTTTTTCATATTTTCTATCTTTTCATATCATCTGGGCATTCCCTCATCTGTCTTGTAATCATTAGTTCTTTTTTCAATAATATCTAATCTGTTGAGTTTCCTAATTTCATTTATTATAGTTTATTCATTTCTAGAATTTTCATTTAGGGTTCTTTCATATCTTTTGGCCTTTACTTATAGTCTCCCTTTTTCTAATTTTCAGTTCCTTAACTTCTTTTCATATAGTTTTATAGACTTACATCCTTTGACTGATAATTCCAGTATTTGAAGTCTTTGCTTATCTATATTTCTGACTTTTGCCCACTGATACCCTTTTTCCTTATATATGTTGTGCCTTTTGATGGTGATCTCTTATTCCTTGGAATTGTATCAATAAATGATAAAATTAGATTGAAGGTATATTCATTTAGAGAACATTTATATTTATTTCTGCCAAGTAGGAGGCATTATATATCAGAACCAGTTTTCCTTCCCATTAACGGTGTGTGTGTGTTTGAGATGTAATTTACATACCATAAAATTCACCCTTTAAAGTATATGATTTAGTGGTTTTAGTGTATTACAAAGTTCAGGACCTATTTTAAAATATATCCTTGGTTTGAGGTTTAGACCACACTGGTATGTGAATTCATGCTGCACACCCATATGAGGGCTGCCTTTATGGTTACAAATTCTTGAGTGAGATTTATTTTCCTTCCAAAATCAAGATCAAAAGCCACTTTTCCCTGCTGTCCCATTCTGCAGGGCAGATTTTTTTTGTCCTATGTGCTTTATAGATATGGTATAGCCCTGGTCTCAACTTGATACAGGAGTCTCCTCTCAGATTCCTTCCTTAAGAGTCTCCTATCCCGGGATCCCTGGGTGGCGCAGTGGTTTAGCGCCTGCCTTTGGCCCAGGGCGCGATCCTGGAGACCCGGGATCGAATCCCACATCAGGCTCCCAGTGCATGGAGCCTGCTTCTCCCTCTGCCTATGTCTCTGCCTCTCTCTCTCCCTCTCTCTGTGACTATCATAAGTAAATTAAAAAAAAAAAAAAGAAATTAAAAAAAAAGAGTCTCCTATCCCCTCTGTCCTCATGGTCATCAGAACAGAAGTTCAAGGTCACAGAAATTGAGCAGGTGCCCTAGGGCAACTATAGCTCTAGAACTAGATTACTTCTCTAAATTCCAGCTCTTGGTCCATGTTTGGTCTTAGAAGACTTGGTTCTTTCCTTGCCAACTCAGCAATGCTTTTAGAAAGATTTTTAAAAATTACTTTATTTAGCATATTTAGTGTGTAGTGGCAGGGTTATCTGGGACAGGGCAAGACTGTGGTCTGCCCCCCCCCCCTTTTTTTTTTGGTCTGCCTTTTTGTCTTGTTTATGGTGTGCATTTTTTTTTCTTCCATCTTTGGCCAAACCTCCAGGGAGATTGCATGGTTCAGTGCTAGCCATGTCTTGTCTTTATGTGACCCTTCTGTGCCTTTTGAAGGCTGTAGTGGAATTCCTTGAGCTGACTGAGGATGTTCCCAGTTCCTTGAAGATGGGCATGCTGCTGCTTCCCCAAAGACATAGCCATATGAACCTTAGAGGCTCAGCAGTAGGCAAGTCCCACATTCTGAGTGAGATCTCATGGCCTACCAGCTTCAGGGTGTGGGTTTGAGTCCTTTCCACTTCCGCACAATCACTTTTTTCCTAAAGACTAATTTCTCTCCTTGTGGCCCAAGGAGAGAGAAAGCATCCTCAAACTCTTTTCCCTTCTCTCTGGTGTCCAGTTTGCCTTGCAGCTCAAATAGGAAGAACAATGGGAATATGCTTTGTGAGTGGGTCTCTGGTCTCTGTAACCCCCAAAATCTCAAGTTGAACTCACCGACTTGGTAGCTGCCCCTCAAAACACCCATCCATATCCCATTTCCAGCTGAACGTGGCCCTTGCCTGTCTGGGGCTGGGCCCCAGTGGAGCTCAGATGCCTGGGCAACTTCCCTCCCCCTTCAGGAAGTTTCTCTTAATTATCACTTACAGGAAACAGATTAGGAAGCATGAAATCTGCAATTCTCAAGGGATTTGGAGAGAAAGGGGTTCCCTTAGGAAAGTTTGTCAGAATCTCTTATGGAGGATTTTAAAATCACCTCCCCCCTACCTGGCAACCCCAATAAGTGAGTCACACTGCTGGTGGACGTGGACCTGAGAACCATTGACCTAGAACTGCATTACCCAGTATTGTAGCCAGAAGCTACATGTGGTTGTTCTGCTCTTGAAGCATAGCTAGCATAGTACTCTGGATTATACAGGTGTAATACCAAAAAAAAAAAAAAAAAGCAAAGTATCTCAACAATTTTTATATCAATTACATATTGAAGTACTACCATTTTGAATATGTCAGAGTATGTAAAATACGTATTAAAATTAATTTCATCTGTTACTTTTAAAAATAAAGTTACATATGTGGCTTGCATTTGTGTCTTACTTTATATATCTCTTAGGCAGTGCTGATCTAGGAGATAGCTTGTTCCTTTTGGGAAAGTGTGTGTGTGTGTGTGTGTGTGTGTGTGTGTGTGATATTTTGAGCCAAACCGTAGGTTCTGCCTACAGCCTCTGCTGGTCAGATGGTTGGCCATCCTTGCCTGACTCATACCGATAGAAGTGACTTCATTCATTCCCCCAGAGGTTTCTCAACAGTGCCTGATTCTAGGCAGAAAGGAAAATATCATTCCCAAATGAGGAAAATAAAGATAGGTTTTTAGAGGAGCCGTGCAATCAGCAATAACTTTAAATGGTCCTTGTCCTCATTGCTTTCTCCAGAAACTCATTAAACTCCGTGCCCTCCAATTAGCACACGTATTTCATATTCATCTCCATATTAGTTTGGATATCCAGGGAAACGGCTCTTAGAATGTTCTCTTGGTGTGATCTTCAGGAGGCGGCACCCCGGCAGTGGCAGATTCGGGCTTCCAAGCCGTTTCTGGTCGTGTGCCGACGTCGTCAGAATAGCAAGGCAGCCTTCTTGGGTCGGACTTGGGCACCCCACCCAAGTCTCAGCCTCCTGCCTTGACAAATGACACTTGACACCACATGTGATGACCTCTGTGCCCAGTTTCCCCCCAACTTTCATGCGATCCTGACGTTTTTGACTAATGCCCTCTTTGCCCCACTTTGGGCAATATGGCAGAAACTGATCGTTGCAATCTATTTTCTGACTACTCTGCACCCATCCCTAATTTATAAATGTCAAAAAACTGTCCATGCGAATAAGCAACCTTTCCTCAGCACCCCTGCACTGGAGATGAGGGGGGCCCCAGAGGCTTTGCTACAATGCACCTTGTGCAGCGCGCCGGATACTGGGAGAGCTCAGGGACCTGGGTGGGGAGCAGGCTGCCTGGTGTCTTGGGCATGGCCCCCTGTGCCTCTCTGCCTCCCCTGCAAAGTGGGGAGGATGAGAGGATCTACCTGGATGTTGAACAAATGAGGGCATGTCGAGAGCTTACATCTGGGTTCGGCACGCACACGCATTCATGATTGCTGTTCTTCTTCTTCTTCTTTTTTTTTTTTTTTAACAAAATGAGATCATACTTGAAATTCCATTTTGAAACCTGTTGTTTTGGGCAGCCCGGGTGGTTCAGTGGTTAGTGCCGCCTTCAGCCCAGGGCCTGATTGTGGGGTCCCGGGATCGAGTACCACGTCAGGCTCCCTGCATAGAGCCTGCTTCTCCCTCTATGTCTCTGCCTCTCTCTCTCTGTGTCTCTCTCTCTCTCTCTGTGTCTCTCATGAATAAATAAATAAAATCTTTAAAAAAAAAAAAGAAACCTGTTGTTGTAATTCAATAATATTTGTATAATATATTTCTGTATTTTATGTTATCACATCATTTTAATACCTCATAGCATCCTTTCATGCAGATATACTGCAACTGGTTTAATTGATCTCCTGCGATAGATTTTCAGTTTTGTTTCTTCCTTCCTTCCTTCCTTTTGTGCTATTATAAACAATGACATCATGAATATCAGTGCAGCTGAAATTTTTGTCCACATTCTTGAGTATTTAGCATGAATTCAAAGGAAACAAAATCATCAAACCTATTTATATTACTAAGGCTTTGGTCATATTACCAAATCGTCCACAGGTTTTTTTTTTTTTCCAGAATTATGCATGTCCCAGCCCCCATTCCCTGCCTGCCAGAGTAGGTGTCAGGATGGAGAGCTGCCAGCTTTTACCCTCCTACCACCCAGAAGATGCAATTCACCACCTCAGTGTTTGGAAGTGCTCCCTTCCCTGTGCTCACACCTGACCTGCATCCCTGCCCCCATCCCGCTCGGGGCCTGGTGCTCTCCCCCGAGTCCCACATTGGTCTCTTTCTAGCGGTTTTTATCATTATTCCACTTAACTGTAAAATTCCATCCTATGTAGTATTGGTACTTCATAATTTCTCCCCCCGGATTGTCAGAATAATCACCATGGGGAAAAAAAGAAAGGTGAAATTATTCTAGCTGAATCCAATTCTTCACTGATCTGTCCGCTCATGGCTTTTCTGAGGGTTTCCCCCTCTTTCAGAAGCCAGCGAGCTCTCACTGGTCCATGTCCTTATTGTTTCAGCTGCTGAAATGAACAGTTGGCTAGAAAGTAACACTGAACCACACGTAGAAAACGGCACCTTTGATCAGAATCAAGTGGACTTTTCAACAGTGGTTTCCAAGGAGGGTGTGATGACTCAGACCTCCAGAAAGAGCCACACTTCTTCAAATGCTCCAGAAAACCTCACTCCACACACAGAAGCGGCAGATGCTAGAGGAAGAAACGACACTTCCAGGAAGACAAATTTCACCGTTTCCCCTGTTGCGCCTGACGTAGCAACAGCTCTGACTTCCCAGAGTATCACCACGGGTGAGTTTGTGCCAGTGATGTTCTCTGCATGTATGTCCCACCCTGGAAAACAAAGTTTCTGCGTCTCCCTCTTCCCCATCCTGAGCCCCAGTGTCCATCTGAGGGTCCTGGGCTGTGGATCAGACCTGCAGCTTAGGCTCTGTCTATGGCATGCTGTGATTCAGTGAGTTAGCAGCAGCATAGACTAGGCGAGGGTCGGATCCCAGACCTAGAGGCTTGGGATTCCATGGCCAGAGTGAATCCAAACGACCTCAGTAATTGTGCCACACGCTACAGTCTCAGAGGAACCAGGTCTGGTCTGGTGGGAAACACGGCCGCGTTTGTGTTCACGTAGCTCAAATGGTGGCTCCTGCTTCAATCTGCACAGCTCAGTGGCTTGGCTTTTTTTTTTTTTTTTTTTTTTTAAGATTTTATTTGAGAGAGAGAGAGAGAGCACGAGTGGAGGAAGTGGAGGAAGTGGCAGAGGGAGAAGCAAACTCCTCGCTGAGCAGGGAGCCCTACATGGGGCTCGATTTCAGGACCCTGGGATCGGGACCTGAACTGAAGGCAGATATTTAACTGACTGAGCCACCCGGGTGCCCCAGCCTGGCATTTCAGCAAAGGGTTTCAAGAAGGGGCTGGGGCTGGATGTGTAAGATTTGACTGAGGAAGGGCAGACAAAACTGGCACAATTAGGCACCTACTGCATGCCAACATCTCTGTTCTCTCAATTCTCACAGCAAGCCAATGGGGTCACACTATCTTCATTCTAGGAATTTGGAAACTGAAGGTAGGGAAGTTAATTAAATTGAGATGTATAGGTCAAACAGCTAAATAGGTTTTATTTTTATTTATTTATTTTTTTAAAGAGTTATTTATTTATTCAGATTGAGAGAGAGAGAGGCAGAGACACAGGCAGAGGGAGAAGCAGGCTCCATGCAGGGAGCCCAATGTGGGACTCAATCCTGGGTCTCCAGGATCACACCCCGGGCTGCAGATGGCACTAAACCGCTGAGCCACTGCCCTAAATAGGTTTTAGAGTTGGGATTTGACCCTGCCTGCCTGTGCATCCGAACAAGGTGGGAGGGATAGCTAAGGAGTGGGATGCACCGACCACGTGAGGGAAGAAGAGAAGCTTGGTCTCTTTGTGGGGTGGGAAGGCCAGCAGCTTCCCACATGGAGAGTGCAAGTCCCACGTGGAGGAGAGGACAGTTGTGTGGGTGGGATTAGAGGCAGTCATGGAGACCTTTGAAAACCAGGCAGTTTAGATTTGGTGTGGTAGGGAGGGTCACCAAAGGGTTTTGAACAAGGCAATGACATGATAAAAGTGAATTTGGAGGGGGATTCAGCTGACAGGCAGGTCTAGGATGGGGCAGAGGGAACCTGGAGTCAAGAGGACCACCCAGGCAGATGCTGGGCACTAAGATCCATGGCCCAGTGGCCTGAGGGGCAGAGAGGAGGGGATTGGTAAAGACTGTTCACAAAAGAAAATTGATATGACTTGGTAACAGTCTAAAAGTAGGCCATCAACAGTGAAGCCATCAAAGATGACCCCGTGGTCTCGCAGGCTAGTTCTAGGAGGTCGGGTTGGGGCACTCAGTTCTATAAAGAGTACCAATGACAGTATTTTATGTTCCATTCATGAGTGATGGACATAGAGCTTAGAACTGCCCATGATGACACCCAGGTGTGTCGGTCATGCGGATATTGGAAATTTTGTTTAGGTTGAATTCAAGTAAATTCTGAGACTAGCTTTGTGGAATGTGAGTGATGAGTCATGGTGATCAGAATCGGATCTTTGGTTCCATATCATCTGACACTTAGCTTCATTGTGCCCCTTTTATAACAACTCCACCACAAAATGCAGTCTTTGTGAGATCTGAAAACAGGCTTTGTCTTGGTTTGTGGCCTTTCGTTCAGGAGTGAATTTTTCTTAGAATGAATAGTGACTCCTCATGTCTCCTCACAGAGGTCAGAGGTGAGCCCACTACACATCACTCAGGCATTTGGAAGTCTGCTGGTGGAATTGTAATTGTTGCCATCTGCTTTCAGCTTTGGGAATGCTTCACTTGCCATCCAGCTCAGGGTCCGAAGGAAGAACCGCCCCTTCTCACACGGAGAGCGCAACATCCCGGGGTTCCCTGGCGAGACGAAAGGGGCTCCCAGACAAAGTGACTGTGCACACCCAAGTGGCTGCCACTTGGGTCTTAGGCCAGTTCCCTCTTCCTGCTTTGGAGACTGGAGAAGAGACCACACTCTCCAGGAAGAGGAACACCTCAGGACTGGCGCTCTCCTGGCCACATTTCTCCAGGACACCGGCTTACTCCTCTCCCTTGGAGCCCTCCTCGGGTAAGTGCTCCTATGACATCATCCAGAATAGAAGTAGTAGGTGCCTACAGACCACCAGTAACATCCCTGTCACCAACGCTGAGGGGAGAAGACACTAGAGACAAATGTAAAGTGTTTGGGGGAAAATGTGCCATCTGCACAACGTATCTTCATACTAAAGTCCATCTTTAAAAGTGGTTTTCTTTAACTGCATAAGGAGGAACTTAAGAGTTGGGCTGGTGGCTGCTCTAAGTCCTTGTGTCCACTAACCCCTGCTGGTCCCCTCTTACCCCACGTACACTGAGTGCTGTTGGTGGGTCTCCTTGCACAAGAGGCCACGCTCTGGGGTGAGTGAAATGGAGAGCATGTGTCATTTGATTAGGACAAATGTGTGTTTTTTCATCATTGCAAAATCGTTTCTTGCCATGGTGAAGATAACATGGATACACATTTTTCTATGCATTGTTTAAAAAAAACAAAAAACAAAAACAAAACACCCCGCAGTGCCGGTGTTTGCAAGGCAGCAGCAGTGGAGGGCTCGCCTCTCTGCCTCTTCGGCTCCTAGTCATCAGCTAAGGCCCCTACACAGGCATTCGGTTCCAACAAGCCCGTTCTCAGCCCTCTGAGCCTCCGTCTACCCCACCACACTAGGTTATCCAACACCTGACTACCCAGAGGAACTGTGATGCTGTGTCCATCCCTTCTCCCAGGTTCCCTGCCATCCCAGAACCAGGTGCGGCTGGTAACTAATGGGGATTAGCATGTGCTCCAGTATCACAGAGCTCCACCAGCCACGGGCCAAAGAAAATGCTGGAAACTCTGCCCGCTTTTTCTCTTCTCTGAGGTTTTTATTCAGAGTCCGTGCATGCCGTGTGTGTTTTCATCCACATGCCTGTAGAAGCAGGACAGAGAGGTCTGGAAATATTCTTGGAATTAGAGGTTAGGTTGCTTCCGAAATTGCCATTTCAAAACTTTGAGAGGTCAGAGGTTCTCAGAGATACTTTGCAAGACTAGGGGTTTGGGTTTAGGTCACCAGTGCAAACACTGAATCTGGAGGTCCTTTCCATAATGCCTATTTAAAACAGCCCATTCCTCCTTTAAATACTCTGTATATAGTGTCTGCTGACTACTGGGTATGTATATAATTTGTGATTCATGTTTTAAGAGGTTTCCTTTTAAGGTCATTCTTAAACATTGGTTAGATTGGACAAAAGCTATGAGTCTTTTTAGTTTCAAAGGTCTGTGTTCAGTGATTTACAACTGACTTTACTAAATGGTAGAAAGGAAGCATTTTCTAGGAAGCTACACTTTGATTCTGGTCAAGGTCATTTAATATTTATAACTTAAATTCAACCCACTACTGTGGCTTATACTTTGAAAATCAGCCAATGTTTCCAACTTTACTGGGCTTGACTCTGTTGTCACCTAGGTTTTTCCACATTAAAAAAAATCAGTTGGCTTTCAGGTTCCTTTTAGAACCTTATACTTTTAGGGGTGCCTGGCTCTCACAGTGGGTGGAGCACGCGACTCTTGATCTGAGGGTCGTAAGTTCAAACCCCACGTTGGGTGTAGAGGTTACTGAAGAATAAAATCTTAAAAACAAAAAAACCAAACCAAACAAAAACAAAAACAAAAACCCTTATACTTCTAGTTCTGGGAAGAGTTCTGCTGTATCTTTCGACTCCTTGAGTCTTTCACTGAGCATTTCTCTTCCTTTTTGCTGAAGTGGGAATTCTGCGCTAGGTAGAGGCCCACCTCCCTCATCTGAGGCCTGGCTAGCCAGGAGCTCCCTGCTTCCAAAAACTAGGTGCTAGGGCTCTAGGTCCTGTTAAATGGCCCCTTTGGGTCTAGCGGGCCAGCCTACCCCTCCCTGCGGGGATGCTGAGGGGACATGTACAGAGACCTGAAGCCACACGGGGAACAAAGTTCCGCTTTTACTTTTAAAGCTGGGCTGGTAACTGCTAAACCTGCCAAGAGAGCTCTGGTATACCTTCTACTCCCCTCCCCGCCCCCTTAAATCTACATCCCGAGACCTTACTATCTCCGCCTGACCCTGACCACAGGATAGGGGGGCTATCTGCACGCAGGCATGAGCACCGAGAGCCAGCAGGACTTGCCAGAGCAGACCTGGTGGCGCCCCGTCCAGCTGGCATCCTGTGGAAGGGAAGCGAAGAGAGAGTGTGGCAGGGCTGTGTGCTTGACCCTTGGCTACTCCATCCACCAGTAAATGTGACCCAGTGAAAGGCCTGGCACTTCGGCCGGTTAGATGAGCTGTGTTGCTCTCAACGTGAGCTTCCGTGGCCCAGGGAGGATGGGGCTCCCTATTAGAAACACAGAAGGGATTAGACCAGATGATCCTCCAGATTCTAGCTCCAGCATCTGTTATTCCAGACACATCCAGCCTTTGTATTCTGTGCTCCTTTCACTCCTTGCTCTGCTATAAAGAAACAGGCATGCGGCACCTCATCGGAGGCCTGGCTGGCCAGGAGTTACCTGCTCCCAAAAATAAAGTATATGCTGGGACGGTATGCATTAAAGCAGGTAGGGAAAAAAAAAATTAAAAAATAAAATAAAATAAAATAAAATAAAATAAAATAAAGCAGGTAGGGGCCCAGACAGCTAAATGAGATTTTTATTTTTATTTTTTTTAAGATTTTATTTATTTATTCATGAGAGACACAGAGAGAGAGAGAGGCAGAGACACAGGCAGAGGGAGGAGCAGGGCTCCATGCAGGGAGTCTGACGTAGGACTCGATCCCGGGTCTCCAGGGTCACGCCCTGGGCTGAAGGCAGGCCCTAAACTGCTGAGCCACTCAGGGATCCCCTAAGTCAAGATTTTAAAAAGAGCTCAGAAGCCATTTGAAAATAGTTTTCTTGCTGCTTTATATCTTTCTCTACTTTCCATATGTTCTGTAATGGCCATGGACTATTTGATCATTGGGGGGAAAGTAAGTAAAGCAGCTAACAGGGAACAGGTTCTCTTCGGGAGGCAGAAAGAGCTACATCTGTGAACTGGGTGAGAATGGCTACAGTTGAGCACTAAATTTAGCACTGAGCTTCCTGGAAACCAGGGCACAAAGGGAACCTGGGTGGGGCGTGAGATCATTGTCAGATAAAGTAAGCATACAATTTCATCCATAGGCGTGAGCCTTTGGGGGGCAGCGAGTTCTGCAACGACTGTTTATGTAAAGGATGTTGAGAATCGTAATGGAAAATGCCCCCAATTGCTGTTTTGAGGAAATCGTGCTCATGTTCTTTCACAGGCGATATTTTATATAGATTCTCAGTAGGAGCTCAGGGTGTCATAATGGATCCCAACCTATGGAAGTATTTCTGTGAGGAGCCGAGCTAATGCGGTCCAGGTAAATTGCTTTGTGGTGGTTTCACTTTGTAAAGGAAGAGAGCATAAATAACTTGGGACGGTGCAGATTTAGCATATCTTTCCCAACTATCAGCTGCTTCAGATAGATTTTTGGCAGGTTCTGGACAGCACTCACGCCAAGGTTGAGCATTCGCTGCGTGCCTGAGGTTCCAACATTTTGTGTTGGGATTGGAGAGGGACCCATATACTTTTACCAGATGAGTGGGCATTCCTTCCACCTCCTGTTATAATGATTAGGGAACTTGGCTTATTTCTGCTCCCAAATGCATGGCCTTCCCATTTTTTATGGGTGCTTCAGAGGTAGAAATGGGCAAGGGACACCAGTTATTTAAAAACCAATATCATGGGGGCAGCCCCGGTGGCTCAGCGGTTTAGCACCGCCTTCAGCCCAGGGCCTGATCCTGGAGACCCGGGATCGAGTCCCACTCAGGCTCCCTGCATGGAGCCTGCTTCTCCCTCTGCCTGTGTCTCTGCCTCTCTCTCTCTCTCTCTCTCTCTGTGTCTCTCATGAATAAATAAATAAAATATTTTAAAAAAATAAAAAGTAAAAACCAATATCACTGGCCCATTGATTAGGAACATGGTAAATTTTTCCCTACATGTATTTGGCAGAGGGACTAGTGTAAGCGGTGATGATAGGTGAGTTTGACCAGCCATTCTCTCTTTCTGTTAAGAGGCACTACTTGTATAGAAGTATTCACTGCTTCATAACTTTACCGCGAGGATAAAGAGATTACGGATTATCAAGGACTCACTTAGCACAACGTACAAAGGCGTATAGAAGATACGGGCACATCGTACTTGGTCAGCTGATCGTGGCTTTTATTTATTTATTTTTTAAAGATTTTATTTATTTATTCATGAAAGATACAGAGACAGAGAGAGGCAGAGACACAGGCAGGGGGAGAAGCAGGCTCCATGCAGGGAGTCTGATGTGGGACTCGATCCCAGGTCTCCAGGATCACACCCTGGGCTGAAGGCAGGCACTAAGCTACTGAGCCGCCCAGGGATCCCCCTAATCATGGCTTTTAATAATGATGGGGAGATGATGAAGCAGCATTCCACGGTGCCTTGGTTAGGGACAACATAGCCATTTTCTGTTTGTGGCTTTTAGCATTTGTGACTTCTGTGATTGTATTTCTGTGACCAATGATTTGCTATACAGGTATTCAGGCTGTATAGTCCAATATAACTGCAGGCAGCGCTAAACCGCTGAGCCACCTGGGGCACCCTATGTGTTCCTTTTTTTATGAAAATGCATTTTTATTTAGTTTTGTTTTTAAGTAAGGGTGTGTTTAAGGAGGCTAGGACTCTCTCTTGGGGTCCACCCTATTCTTTTTGTTTCAATTACAAGTTGTGTGGATTGGGCATCTTGGGTGGCTCAGTGGTTTAGCACAACTTTCGGCCCAGGGCGTGATCCTGGGGTCCCGGGATCGAGTCCCATGTCGGGCTCCCTGCGTGGAGCCTGCTTCTCCCTCTGCCTGTGTCTCTGACTCTTTCTCTCTCTGTGTCTCTCATGAATAAATAAATAAGTAATATTTAAAACAAAAACAAAAAACAAGTTGTGTGGATTGCTTGCATCCTCGTTTTGCTTCCATGAAGGCCCAGCGAGCAGAGCTGCAGGCTGTGTTCTAGGTATAGCTGGTTCCATGGTTTATACGAGAGTAAGAGGAACCTTGTGTTTCCTATGCTTGCTCACTCTCTAATTATATGTAATATTTATTCGTGCTTCTGTTCACAACTGCCCATAGGACTGGTCTCCAAGGGACCATTTTTTTAACGATTTTATTTGTCCATTTTAGAGAGAGAGAGAGAGAGCCCGCAGGAGGAGGTGCAGAGGGAGAAGGAGGGGGAAAGAATCTCAAGCAGACTCTGCACTGAGCATAGAGCCTAATGTGGGACTCGATCTCACGACCCTAAAATCACGACCTGAACTGAAACCGAAGGTTGGACAACTGAAACGATGGAGCCACCCAGGCACCCCTTCAAGGGACCATTTATAATGAGAACTTAATTCTTCCCTTTCTGGGTCATAAATAACAGCTTGAAACCTTTCATTATAAAGGTATAGAGCACTTTTTATTATTTTTGGCTTCAAAAGAAAAATGTTTTTTCTCGCCTTTGGATCTTGCCGGCCATGTTTCTTCCCACTCACCATGCTTTCCTGCGGTTTATTCCTGTCTGGAATGAGGACGGCAGTGTGCCCTCCCGAAGGCCAATTCTCAGGATGTTCTCTGGAAAGTTCTTTGGAATGGAAGGGAGCCATCAGCAAGCCACCTGTACTTCTGCAGAGCGGATTGCGTATTTTGATCAAAGTGGCCCACAATTCCGTTTTTGAGGTTCTTGACAATTAGATCAGTGTCTGCCTTCCTTTGCGTCAGAATAAGTGTTCCCAGCCTGGAGTCCTGGCTCTCCGAGGGGTCCACTGGGGTAGTACCTAAGCTTGAGAGCTGGTCTCCAAAGCCTAATGAGGCTAACCATAATAATGGGGCCTGTTCGCTTTTGGATGGAATTAAATCGAATCAGTGGGGTAGCGTTGAGTATCTCCTCTGACTAGCAGTTCCATTATCTCTTAAATGCAGTTCAGTTAATGGTCTTTCAAGGCCTCAGGTTTCCATGGCCATGAGGTGGGGAATAGTAAAGATCCCTTGGTGGTGACAAGGCCAGGAATTCTTGCTCTCAGCTAGTGTTGGTCCCACCGCGGTCTGCAGAGCCCTGGCCTCCCCGAGGGTGACCTGGGGTCTGGGATCCTGGAACCGCCTTACTTTTATTCCTTTTTATGTGTGGGTTTTAATCTATAATAGCATTTGAACAAAAGGGTTACGTGGCCAAAGTAAAGCAAAACAAAAACCTGTGCCTTATCACGGTGGCCTATCCCTGTATAACCTCTAAGGTGGAATTCCAGAGCAGAAGTTTTTTCCTTCCTCTCTAAAAAGGCAAAGAATGTCTAGAGGCTTTCTCCCATCTTCCTTTCAGCGAGACCAATGCTTTCCATTGTGCTTGGCGAAGGACTTCACGGCTTCTTTGCTTGGCTCTAGGAGAAGCAGAGCCCGTGAAGATAGAATGTCCGTTGTGTTTACCTGGGGTGCCTGGGCCGGCCTTCGGCTCAGGTCATGATCCCAGGGTCCCTGCTCAGTCGGGAGTCTGCTTCTCCCTCTCCCTCTGCCCCTTCCCTCCTGCTCGTGTATACACACACTCTCTCTCTCTCTCTCTCTCTCTCTCTGAAATAAATAAATAAAATCTTTAGGCACGCCTGGTTGGCTCATGGTTGAGTGTCTGCCTTTGGCTCAGGGCATGATCCCGGGGTCCTGGGATTGAATCCTACATCGGGCCACCTGCAGGGAGCCTGCTTCTCCCTCTGCCTGTGTCTCTGCCTCTCTCTCTCTCTCTATGTCTATCATGAATAAATAAAAAATAAAATCTAAAAAAAAAAATATATATATATATATATAGCTATGTTAGGTCCACATTACCTAGATTTATCCAACATAATAAGCATTGTTTGTGTCTAGGTATCTCCGTGATTTTCTTAAACCCTCAAGGAGTCTTAAAGTCTATTTTCTTCCATTTTAGCTACTAAGAGCACAGAGGAGCTCGACGACTCCACTGTTCTCCCAAGTGCTTTGGTGAGTTGGACAGAGAGTGTGCGTGTTGCTGCCACGTTCCCCAGCGGTGTCCCGGGGAGGCTCCAGTCTGTAAGCGTCAGTCTGCAACCTCTGAGTGAGACAGAGAGTTTCCCCAAGGACTCGGAAATTGCCACGACTTCACTATCAACCCATTCCTCATCCTTGGAGGCAGAGTTTCAAGGAACCAAGGAGGTCACCAGGAAGCCAGGGGCTGGAGAATCCATTGAGCCATCCACAGAGAATGGATTTGGCCCCGCATCTTCAGGGGTCTCAGTGAGATTTTGGCAGAATGATTCCCCAAGTAAGTATTTAACCTTTGCTCGATCTATTATGGACATTTAAAAACCCCATTTGGATTGTCTTAAAAGATGGCTTTAAGACCATTCGCAATCTCAAAGAAAAAAAAGGATGTGTCCTTAGCTAGCGCCGTCTCCTTTATTTGGTACGCCACATTGTCGCATTTTGATTTTCATCTTATGAGAACATTGGGAAGTTCGTCAGATGGGCATCATGCCTCCTGCTTTTTTATAGATAAGAAACAAAGGTTCAGAGGGTTGAAGGAGTGAGGGCACGGTCATGTGCTTGTCCACAGCAGAGTGGAGGGCCCGGCCTCGGAGCGGGCAGGTTGCCTCTGACCCCCTGCAGGACTGTCCTCAGGGCGAGGGACGGCCTGCTCTTTCAGACTGGCTGGCGTTGGTTTCTGTACAGAGCATTCTTCCAAATACAATGTGCAGATATAAATATATTCCTCCAAATTCATGCTTTCAGTATATGCCCTTGAGTTTATTTTTTTGTTTGCTACACTTGAAAACTAGAATAACCTTTACTAATAATGGAATTATCTGAGAAGACTGCTTCTGACCCAGCGCTATGTGTAGGCACGTCGTATTTGTTGGGCAAAAATTCTCTTTCCCCTTGACCACTTTTGGGGAAAGACAATAAAACAGCCAAGCCTATAAGTTACTCTGCGACTTTGCACTTTGTCTTCAGGGGCTCCCTTCATGGGGTACCTGGGTGGCTCAGTCGGTTAAGCCTCTGCCTTCGGAAGTCCCCAGATTGAGCCCTGTACCTGGCTCCCTGCTCAATGGGGTACCTGCTTCTCCATCTCTCTCTGCCCCTCCATGCTCTCTCACTGTTGTTCACTCTCTCTCTCAAATAAATAAAATTTAAAAAATAAATAAATAAATGAAATATAAAAGCTCCCTTCTTGGGGCACCTGGGTGGCTCAGTAGTTGAGCATCCACCTTTGGCTCAGGGCGTGATCCTGGAGATCCGGGATCGAGTCCCACGTCCGGCTCCCTGCAGGGAGCCTGCTTCTCCCTCTGCCTGTGTCTCTGCCTCTCTCTCTCTCTCTTTGTGTCTCATGAATAAATAAAAATCTTGAAAAAAAAAAAAAAAAGAACTCCCTTCTTCACCAATGCTTATTTTTAGTATTGCTATCTTCATGACACAAGAGTTTTGAAATAATTATTTAGAAATATTTAGAAATAATTATTTAGAATGTGTGGGGTTATGCACGTAATAACTACTGGGCAAGGTCCTGGCAAAGGGGGCAGCCCCAGTGCTGCAGCGGTTTAGCACCGCCTGCAGCCCGGGGCCTGATCCTGGAGTCCCGGGATCGAGTCCCGCGTCGGGCTCCCTGCGTGGAGCCTGCTTCTCCCTCTGCCTGTGTCTCTGCCTCTCTCTCTCCCTTTCTCTCTCTCTCTGTGTATCTCTATGAATAAATAAATGAAATATTTTTTTAAAAAGGTCCTTGCAAAGGGAACCTTTGCTTAGAGAGGACCCCGTCTCGGTTGTGGGGGCCTCTCTCTCTTTCCCATCCGGTCACCACCTTTGTTTCGCGACCCCTCACAGCCTCGGGAGGAGCCCAGCCGGCCAGCAGCTCGGAGGCAGGGAGCGGAAGGCCCCCGTCCCGGACCGAGGCCGTGTCTCCGTCAGACCCGTTGGGCCGAAGTGGAGACAGCGCGGCGCGCCGGGCCTTGACCAGCAGCCACACCGCCGAGGACGTGAGCGGCGGCTCCACTTCCCACCCCGACGCCCTCCTGTCCTCCTCCGGCCCCCGGCCTAGGGGTGGCGACCCGGCGCTGGGCAGGGGGAGCCACGCTGGGCCGGCCACCGAGTCCTTGTCCTCCTCGTCCTCAGAGAGCCTGGCCGCCTCGGCGCCGCGAGACGAGCGCTCCAGTGAGTGTCCCCGCAGACGTGCAGGGCTGGGGCCGGGGGGGACACGGGGCCAGGGAGGCCGTGTGGGCAGGGCCGCTCCAGAGGCCCCGCTCTCCTTGCTCTCAGGCCCCTCCAGCCGGCAGGCCCGGCGGTGGCCGGGGTCGCCCCCCGGGAGCTGCTCTCGCCGCCGGCGCCTCCGCACGCGGCTCAGGGGCCCTCGTGTCCTTCATTCCCTGCCGCCCTCCCCACGCCCGGGCCCCTCAATCACAGCTTCCGGCAGGTGAAAATACCACCTCCCCACGGTGCCCTTCTGTGCCCCCCGCTCAGCCCACTGTATCCAGAGCTCATCCCGCCTGTGGCCTGCGTCCGTCCTTCCTCCCTTCGCATGGCTGAGTGCTACTCCGTTGTGCGCACCTGCCACGTTTAGTTTATCCTTTTATTTTTATTTTTTTAAATGTTTATTTATTTGTTCATGAGACACAGAGAGGCAGAGACACAGGCAGAGGGAGAAGCAGGCTCCACGCAGGGAGCCCGACGCTGGACTCGATCCCGGGACTCCGGGGTCACGCCCTGGGCTGAAGGCGGCGCTCAACCGCTGAGCCACCGGGCTGCCCTAGTTTACCCTTTTATCAGTTATTGCACGTGTGGGGTTTTCCCAGTGTTTGTCGATCATGAACAATGCTACTGTGATGTGACTGTGGAGGAGCGTATGTTTATCATGAAACAGCACCACGTGTGTGGGTGGAGAATATTTTGCTTTCTCATGTGTGTGCATGGAAAGTGCATCATCTGTCTCCTAAACAAAGGGATTCGTTCTCCTCCCCTGCGATGCGGGGACTCAGAGTGTTTTCCTTCTCAGAGGGGGAGCTTAGGTGCCGTGGCCTTTCCCGTGTGCATCTCCTTAGCACGAGTGTCCTTCACTCCGTGGTGCGAGCTCAGTGGGTTTGTGCGGGAAATGTGAGCTCAGTGTGAGCGGCTCTTCGGGCTCAGATATAAAGAGGCAGATGAGGAGTAGCCCCATTCTCCAAACTGACTCGTAGTCAGTTAACCTAATGCTTTCTCTTTGCTCTGAATCACTCGAAGTGGCCTCGTGGTGGCATGCGGCCTGTCTGAGTTCTTGGCCTGTTCTTTTTTCTGGGTTTGGAGGCAGCTCCTCTGTTTCAGGCCACAACTCTCCACTTTTTCTTAACTCTGTAAGCCTGATGGGGTCGTTTGCCTAAATGCTATTTAAGAGTCTTATAATCTCCCCACCCCAGGGCTCATCCCCTGTGCCCGGGGAAATCGTGCTCAGACACGCTCAGCCCTTAAGCCTCTCCTGGTGGACTTCCCAAGCCCTTCAGCCTGGTCAGGTCACATCTCTCCCTGCTTCCCAGCTGTCTCAGGGCTGCCCCGGGTCACTGTGTATCCCCGTCCCCACACTCATTCCCGTCAGTTAATGCAAACCTATCGTGATGTGAACTTCCCTAACATGCAGCTTTACCTCTCTTTTACATCAGGATGTGTCCATGAGATATGGAGAGCTAGTCTGGGGGTGCCTGGCTAGTTCAATCAAGAGTCGCATGCCCCCCCATGCTCTCTCACTGAGAGAGAGTCGCATGCGACTCTTGATCTTAGGGTCATGAGTTCGAGCCCTATGTTGGGTGTAGAGGTTACATAAGTAAATAAATAAACTTAAAAAAAAAAGTCTGATCTGGGAACAGGAATAAGAACCAGGGAAAGAACTTTTTTTCTTAGGACGCCTAGATGATTCAGTGGTTAAGCTCTGCTTTCGGCCCAGGGCATGACCCCGGGGTCCCAGGATCGAGTCCCACGTCGGGCTCCCTGCACGGAGCCTGCTTCTCCCTCTGCCTGTGTCTCTGCCTCTCTCTGTGTCTCTCATGAATAAATAAATAAAATCTTTTTTTTTTTTTAAAAGAACTTTTTTTTTCATAGAACCAGATTACGAAGTATTTAGGCCAAGAAGAGTTGGACCTCATTTCCATAATTTCTGAGAAGAAGAGTTTATTTGATAATCTAATCTAAGATTCTTTGAGCTCATAGCATAAAACATACACCCAAGAAAGGAGGAAAAGGATATTTATTCATGCGTCACTTGTCCCTATTCCATTCCCACTGAGAAAATAAACAAATACATTAAGGAAACAAAAATCCGGGCACGTGGGTGTCTCGGTCAGTTAAGTGTCCAACTCTTGGTTTTGGCTCAGGTCATGATCTAAGGCCCATGAGATTGAGCACCGGGCGGGGCTCCAGGCTCAGCAGAGAATCTGCTGGAGATTCTCTCTCCCTCTCCGTCCCCTTTGCTCCTCTCCCACCACCCCTTGCTTGTACATGCACACTTGTGTGTACACTCTCCGTCTCTCTCTCAAATAAATAATATCTAAAAAAATATTTTTTAAATCACTTTTTTAAAGATTTTATTTATTTATTCACAAGAGACACAGGCAGAAGGAGAAGCAGGCTCCATGCAGGGAGCCCGATGCGGGACACGGTCCCGGGACCCCGGGATCATGCCCTGAGCCTAAAGCAGAGCCTCAACCACTGAGCCACCCAGGCGTCCCTAAAATCTTTTTTAAGGGACCCCTGGGTGGCTCAGCAGTTAAGCATCTGCCTTCGGTTCAGTGCGTGATCCTGGGGTCCCAGGATCAAGTCCCCACGTCGGGCTCCCTGCATGGAGCCTGCTTCTCCCTCTGCCTGTGCCTCTGCCTCTCTCTCTCTGTGCCTCTCGTGAATAAATAAATAAAATCTTTAAAAATAAATAAATAAAATAAAATCTTTTTTAAAAATTAAAAAAAAAGAACAAAAATAACACAGAGCAGAAAATAAGCCCATCCTTATCCTCCAACCACTGTGCATTTCTCACTAACGCATTAAGAGAAAATACCGAACACTCTAGAGGAATGATAAGCCCACATCAGTTCGGGTATTACTGGCCCTATTAGGAGGGAAAAGCCTTCAGAGTGATGGGGTCTCCCTCCTGGGCCTCATCAGAAAGTCGAAAGCCCGGGGGCGGGGGGGGGGTTAGTCTTTTGCTGAGTGTTCGCCTCCGCGCCGCCACCCCCGATGCCCCTGCCATAAAGTCCATTATTGTGTATCACCGAGCAGAAATACAGTATTGATCCCGTTCACTGACGCGGTAAACATCCCATAAATCGAGGTCGGCTGAATGCATGTGGTGCCCTGCGGGGCCTCCCGGGGTTGGGTCGTGACCCGTGTTCGCAGGGAGCGCCGCATGGTGGTTTCCCACCGGAGTCTCCCGGGCGGGCCTGGGAAAGCGCAGGGCAGCGGCGTCAGGGCAGGGAGCCAGGCCCCGGCCCCGTCCCGGGAGCCCGCCCGGTGCCCTCGCACCCACTCACCCGCCGTCCCGTTCAATCCCCTCGTAGCCACCCAGGACGGTGCAGAGCCCGGAGGCAGTTCGGACGTGGAGGAGAGGACGGCGCAGGCCCACCCGCCGCACACGGCTGCCACCTTCACCCGGAACGGGGAGCGCACGCTGCGGTCTCTCGCCAACGCCAGCACGACTTCTGGGGACGTGGGGCGCTCTGCCGTGGTGCCCGGGGAGACCGACGGCGCCACCCCGCGAGGGGACGTGCCCGTGACTGGTGACGCCCGCCTGGTCTCGGGTTCCCGGGCGGCCTCGCCAGCCCCGGGAGGTGAGAGGCTCCCTCAGCTCCCCCAGGTGTACCCACAGCCTGGAAGGATTGAGATTGCTGTCACCCCAGAAAGTACCCCAGAAGCTCCGTCTGAAGGGAACGTGCCGGGTTCTCCTTCCCGCCCTACCCCCCCACACGCCCTCGCCTAAGCCGTGTCTGCCAGGATGCTTGGAATAAAGGGGACCAGCCAGTTGTGGCCAAAGTCAATCTCCTGGGAAAGAAATATCTCATTATCATTATACAGAATGGAAAATTGGGAGGGTTTTCCTTTTTCCATTTAGACATAACAATTGTTCTAGTGGGGTCTTAAGAGCTTTTCAGATACCAATTTGCTTTTATCAAAAAAGGCATGTGGAAGGAATTTGGACCTGTTCCCCATCCTTCTGCCCCGGCCCCCCTCCTCTTATTATTACCATGTCCCCCCGCCGCCCGCCGCCTTCCCACAGTGGCGCGTCCACAGGGCTCGCCACCCAAAGCCACCTCTCCAAAGAGAGCGTCGCGTACGTGTCTGGGAGATTTCTTGTTTCTGACCTTGGTTTTTCCATTTGCAGTCACCGGAGTCAGCGACGGTGGAGTGAGCGGCACGGACACGGAACAGAGGACTTCCGGTGACCACACGGACCACACCTATGTCTCATCCACTTTCACCAAAGGAGAACGGGTGCTGCTTTCCATTATAGACAACAGCTCATCGGCGGACTTACCGGAGAGTTCCACCTCTGCTGCTAGGATCTCCAGCTCTTCACACTCAGACCATTCCTCCTCTTCTCAGGCTCTGACTCAAAGAAGTAACGTGTCACCCTATGAAAGGGAGCGTGCTCAGCCCTCCACGGAGTCGCTGGCTCTGAGAACAGCCAACGTTCCATCCTCCACACCCACCGCTGACATGCCAAACACTTTGGTTCTTCTGGACACTGAGGCCAGATCCATGGATGATGACTCTTCTTCTTCTTCTGTTCCTTCTTCTTCTTCTGTTTCTTCTTCTTCTTCTTCTTCTTCTTCTTCTTCTTCTTCTTCTTCTTCTGTTTCTTCTTCTTCTTCTTCTTCTTCTTCTTCTTCTTCTTCTTCTTCTTCAGGACCCCTTTCGCCCCTGGCCTCAGTGTCCCAGGCCCATCAGTTGTTGTCCTCAGTCTTACCATCAATTGGGGCCTTCACCCTTCCACTGCAGTCCACTCCCGAGGCGCCCACACCTATGTCTTCCTCGCCACCACCCTTACCAATATCCCTGACAGCATTTACCCCTGTGTCACCGTCTGCCTCCCAAACAACCCTCCCACCTTCACCTTCTACCCTGGTCGTCCCCAGGGCAAGAGACACTCCTGTGACTTCGGTTCAGATGGAGACAGTGGCCTTATCTGTGGCAATGCTCCCCAGTACTCAAACGGCAGATCCTAAGAACCAGAGTAACCCATACCATGACAAAGTCATTACAGAGTCAAAGCCACCAAGCCTGGCATCTCTGCCCACAGAGGCCACCGGAGCTGTAACAACGAGGTCTACTTCAGGGCTCCCTACGCCCTTGACCTTAACAGAGTCCTCCACTCTGCAAACCCTTGTAGCCACAAGCACCAGCATCACCCCGACATCTCCAGCATTGACAACCACCGTTCTCGAGACCTCTCGTCCCTTCATCCCTGCGTCAACCACAGCAGCTCTGATGGCTCACCCCACAACAGTACAGACCACGGCTGAAAACCAGCCCTTGACAACCAGCCCTGAAATTCTGGCACCACGAAGCTCAACAGAAAGTGCCATCACCACAGAAAGGAGCCAGATCCATGTTGATGGTACCAGCCCGTTGACCCCCCTGACCAGCGCACCCACATCACTGAAAGGATTGACCCCAGGGCCTGGTGTGACTGAAGAGTACAGCCCGGCTTCACATTTCCTCAGAACATCTCCCCAAACCACAGGCGTTTCCACGCTCGAAGTGCTGCCTCCTGAATCTACCACCTTTGCTGCTCAGAGCAGCACGCAGCCACCAAAAGCATTGTCATCTCCAGCCTCAGGTAAAAGACAGTCGCACACGCACACTGTGAGCTGCACAGGCTTGGGATCTGTGTGAGTGTGTGGCAGGGGCTGCTGTTTGCAATAGGTCAGTGTCTGTGTTGTCACCTCCTAAGATAATAGCACGTGGACCTCGTGTTCTCGCCCGAGTCACGTAACGCTTCCTAAGGAAAGAGGGGAGGATGCCATTGGCTGTGTGCGGTGTCTGTAGATAGTGCCTCTGTAGCTTGTCATGCCCCAAGTTGCAAGAGCCTTCGAAGATGCCTTGAAGTCTTCCGAGGCTGAGGCAGGGCTGCATTGTAGGATCGGATGGTGGAAAAGATACCGCGGAGAAGCTTCAGGCGGCCTTTCTGAGACACGGAGGGAGTGCACCCCCTTCCCAGGCCAGAGCCCTGAGCTTCTCAGTCGCTGGGAAGGCTTCTCTGGATCCGAGGGAAGCCCAGGATCCTTGGTCTTCCCGAGAAAGTGTTGCCAGTTGATAGATGCAGGTAAAGGGACATGTTCCATAAGAGGATGAACTAACACAGGGAGGCCCGAGCTCCTCACCTTGCTCTTGAGCTTATCTTTCTGTTTGTGGCAAAGTGGCTGGTATGAGGAGACTAAAGCCACTCGCGTGCCTCTTCATCATTTAAGGAAAGGTGGAAGGGATTAGAGTGATCCAACTTTCCACGTCATCTTCAGAATGTACGTTTGGCTCGTCGGGACCCAGGAAAGGAAAACTGCTGTTGGTGCAGGGGTGCTGTGGAGACTGACACTGTAAGGAAGGAGGAAAGGGGAGAAAGGCTTTGTCATGACTAGAGCAGGGGCTCAGTTGGGGCCCGAGTTCCAGCCAGTCAGCCACGGTCGGCCAGAGGGCTGGAGGGCCATGACCTCCCTGCCACCAGCCCCCCACACCCCGCATTGCCTCCTTTGTGCCGGTGACCCGAGCACCCCTGGGAGATGTAAGGTGGATTCTTCTGCAGGGAGATTGGGAGCCCTGCTTCGGGACTCACAGGGCTTCGTTTCTAGCCAAATATATTCCAATACCAGATGGAGCATAATTCACAAATCCCCCCTTCAAGCCGATTATGGTCATTATAGTGGTAACTGTAGGGGAGAATTAGTAGCATCATTACTGGCTGGTAATATGGGTTTTATGACAGTATCTAGGGCACAGTGTTTGGTCATGTAGGCGCTGTGCTCCTCTGGGTAGTTTCAGGTATATTCAAAGTAGCCTTGCGGACTAGGGACACCATCTTTAGGGTTAGCTCATTTGACTTTGGGGTTATTTTTTTGGTGTTACAAACTCTTGACTTCTACCTTCTTTTTCTCCTTCTACCAAGCAGATTTTTCTGCTTGGAAGTGATGCAGTCATCTTGTGGGTTTCGACAGTTATTGCATAGCTGGAGCATGACAAGGCTGGTTGTTGACACCAAAACAGAGAGTTGTGGTCTCTGCCCAGAGAGCTGGAAGTCCAAGGTGACGCTGAAGCCTGGGCACTGTTCGGGCCCAGATGAATCAGATAGGGCTCATCGTCACGTTATATTAAGAGAAGGCACTGGAGTACACAACTTTGATTGCTTTTCTGAACGATTGCACCAGATGTGAAGGCCCAGTTATATTTTGAGATTTTTTTTTTCGGGAAGGGGGAGTCCTAAAGCAGAGAGGATGGGTAATCAGGGACCTCTGCCCCCCGACGTGTGTTTTAAATTGGCACGGATTCAAGCAGAATTTTCTAAGCATGGGAGACAATGTAATCATCAGTCCTGAACCGAGCGACCTGTAAACAGCATTTGGATTTGAACTAGTTCTTGCATTCAGGGATCCAGTTGTCTTACGCATGTGTACGCACATGAACTTGTACCAGGATCCAGTCCCACGGCATCTCTTCTGCGCCCCCCCGGGAACCCGTTCTATTTTAGTAGTGTGACCTTTCAGGGCAAGTAAACAGAAATAAGCAAAAATCAAATATTAGCCAGAAGAATTAAATATTTATCTAGAGCTGCTTTTACATTTCCTATGTGATTAACTGCCTTATTCCCGGAATGTGTTTTTAGTTAACAGCTGCGCCACTAACCCTTGTCTTCATGATGGGAAATGCATTGTGGACTCCACCAGCCATGGGTATCGATGTGAATGCTCACCTTCCTGGCAAGGGGATGACTGCAGTGTGGGTAAGAGCAAAAGTCATCTCCAGGGGTCTGTACCACACGATCTCATTGAGATAGGCAAAGACACTATTTCCCTTCAAAAGGTAGGAGAGTAAGATTTTGTTTAAGTTCATCCCCTGCCTCTTGGAGAGTTCGCTAGCATGCATTACGTGTTGTCTACAGAATAATGTCAGATGATGGAACTGACAAACCTCCACAATCTGGCTCCATTCTGGGGGCTCCCTACACCCCTGCCACTCTGGACCAGCTACAGCTCCCGAAAGACCCCTACGCTTTCCTGCCTCTGGCCTTCACTGCGCTGGTGCCTTAGGCTACACCCCCACTCCCCCCATCTGCTTGCTAAAGTCTTTCTAGTCTTAGTTCAGATGTTATTGGAAACGGTCCTCAATTCTCCCTTCCATCAAAATCTTTTACTCTCTCTGTACTTCCAAGTCCTGATTCGTATTTACAGTCAGCTGTACACATGGCTGCCTCCACCCTCAGCAGACAGGCAGTCCCTCAAGGTCAAGGGTAGCATCCTCCTTATCCCTGGGACCCTACCGCACGTCATGCCATTCGGCTCTTAGTTGGTGCTTACCATACTGGATAATGATTTTGCTGTCTGCTGCAGACCCAGTAGGGCCCTGTTTTCTCTCCTCTGCAGATGTGAATGAATGCCTCTTGAGCCCTTGCCCACCCCTGGCCACGTGCAATAATACTCAGGGATCCTTCACCTGCAAATGCCCAGTTGGGTACCAGCTGGAAAAAGGAATATGCAATTTGGGTAAGAGAATGAATCTGTCTTGGAATTTATTCTGTACCACAGTATATGTTTTAAAATAACATTTATCGTTTTCCTCCCTGAACAAAATTGGTATTTGTCCAAGGCATGAACTTAAAAAATATAGAAGGGGGTGAAATTGCTGCCTATTTTTCAATCACTCAGAGATATAGCACCTTATTTGCAGTCTTTCTTAGTGTGCATTATATTTTTGTATAGTCGAAACCGTGGTATTTGTACAAACTTTATATCTTAAACATTGTTCCATGTTATTAAAAATATCATACAAACTTCCTAAGGACTGCACAGACATGTCATTATTTGTGCACAACACTATTTGCCTAACCATCCTGCCTGCAGTTAGGAAAAAATGTGTGTCAAAAGGATATTCTAAGTACATCATAAAAAAACTTTTTAAGAGAGAATAAAACCCTGATTATCCTGCCACATTCACACAGTCTTTTTATTTTTTATTATTTTTTTATTCATTCTTTTTATTTTTTTATTTTTTTATTTATTTTTTCATTCTTTTTATTTTTAAAAATGATCTTCACGGTCCTGTCCCTAGGCAGATACATTTTTACAGAGCTGCTGTTAGTAGGGCGCCTGGATGGCTCAGTGGTTGAGCGTCTGCCTTTGACTAAAATCATGATCCTGGGGTCCCGGGATCGAGTCCTACATTGGGCTCCCTGTGGGGGAGCCTGCTTCTCCCTCTGCCTATGTCTCTGCCTCTCTCTTTGTGTATCTCATGAATAAATAAGTAAAACCTTAAAAAAACAAAACAAAAAAAAAGCTGCTGTTCATTGTATACCAACCATATAATTGGTCCTATTTCATTCCCTAATTTGTCTTAAAGCTGGTTGATTTTAGATATAATCTCCGGCTTACAGGTTAAAAAGCAAACGCAAATGAAAACTAAGGTCCTGACAAGGGGCTAAGTGGCCAAGCTTGAACACCTGATTTTTGAGAGGCCACGTTCCAGCCCACAGCTCCCATCACATGATAATGTGTTCATCATGAGAGCTTCCTTGCACACAGGGCATAACTCTGCTTTAGCGTGTTGAGTTCAATACATAACTTGTTGCAGAGATTAGAAGTGCAGAACATAGAGTGATCTCAGCTGGTTAAGGAAACTGGCAGGTAAAGTGACTCATCTTTGAGTCATCCTAAACTGAACAGTGTGAGACTTAACACACAAAATGTGCTCAGTAAATTTTTTTTTTTTTGAGAGAACAAACGTCTGTGACCTTTGAAAAGTGTTATTTGCATGAATTCCTATTGCCCACAGGCTGAGGGGAATCATCAGATTTTTTAGGGAGGTTGTGTCAGATGACAAAACAAAACGGTTGGATAATGAATTTGATGTCCTTTATTTAAGGGAGAACAGCAGTGGACTGGGGGAGTCGGGGGCCTCCCAAGCAGTAGAGCTCTGTCCCTGAGGGGTCTGGCAAGGATGAGAAGCGGCATCACTTCTGAAACAGGGCACGACTGGCCAGGGTTGCATATGTGACCTTGTTTAGAAAGATTAAGACAAGGGAGTGAGTACAGAGCCCAGAGTGGACTTGGCATTGGGGGATTGGCTGACTGAATACACTACACTTCTGGTCACGGGAGCATTTAGAGGACTCGGAGGTTCGGTTTGCCGACGTGGCACCCTGGGCATGAGCAGCTCCATCTTGGGCCTAGAAATGTATTTCAAATACTTAGTACCTTACAAAAATAGTGGTAGAATTTTGGAAATTGTTTAAAATACAAGGATGGAGTTAAAGCATGATTTAAGGGGAAAAAAATCTAGGAAAATAGACATCTGTCTATATTCTAATAGTCTAAACTGTTAGACTGTCTAAACTCTAATAGTTTATTTGTTTGGGGTAACCTATTCCATTTAGCTACACCCTGGAAGAAATAGGCCAGGAGTCTGTGGTTTAAGAATGGAGAAGCTGGGGCACCTGGGTGGCTCCGTCAGTTAAGCATCTGCCTTCGGCTCAGGTCAAGATCTTAGGGTCCTGGGATCAAACCCTGAGTCGGGCTCCCCAGGCTGGGCTCCCCAGGCCGGGCTCCCCAGGCCAGGCTCCCCAGGCCGGGCTCCCAAGGCGGGCTTCCCAGGTCGGCCTCCCCAAGGCGAGCTCCCCAGGCCGGGCTCCCAAGGTTGGGCTCCCCAGGTCAGCCTCCCTAGGCCGGGCTCCTCAGGCCGGGCTCCCCAGGTTGGGCTCCCCAGGCCGGGCTCCCAACGTTGGGCTCCCCAGGGCGGGCTCCCTAGGCCGGGCTCCCCAGGTTGGGCTCCCCAGGCCGGGCTCCCAAGGTTGGGCTCCCCAGGCCGGGCTCCCCAGGTTGGGCTCCCCAGGCCGGGCTCCCCAGGTTGGGCTCCCCAGGCCGGGCTCCCAAGGTTGGGCTCCCCAGGTCAGCCTCCCTAGGCCAGGCTCCCCAGGTCGGGCACCCCAGCGGGGAGTTTGCTTTTCCTTTCCCTGTCACCCGTCATTCATGCTTTCACTCTCTGTCTCTCTCTCAAATAAATAAATCAAATCTTAAAAAAAAAAAAGAATGGAGAAGCTGGAATGATTTTGTTTTGAAGCACTGTTGAAAACGGCCTTGCCAGGAACCCCCCACTGCCCAGCTTCCAGCTCCAGAGCCACCACCTTTGGCACATGACTCCTGAGCCTCAATTTTCTCATCTGTAAAATCAGATTACCACCTGCTCTGCTTCCCACTCAAGGTTATTGTGAAGATCAAATGAAATAAAGTCTCTGAGCAAGCTTTGAAAATGGTAGAGTTCTCCAGACGGGAGGTATCGTTTAGTCCCCAACCTCTTGGACCAGAATTGAAAGCAACGAAAACATGAAGTACTCTGAATACAATGTAGTAATTATGGATCTTAAAAAAAAAAAATCATTTATATAAAGGAGAGAGAGAGAGAGAGAGAGAGAAACCAAGAAACAGACTCTTAATTATAGAGAACAAGCTTATGGTTACCAGAGGAGAGGGGGTGGAGGGATGGGTGACATAGCGGATGGGGATGGAGGAGGGCGCTGGTCCTGATGAGCATGAGTGATGCACACGATTGTTGAGTCAGATTGTTGAGTCACCGTAGGGTACACCTGAAACTAATACAACACTACCTTCATTATATTGGAGTTGAAGTTTAAAACTTCATAAAATAAAAAATAAATAATAATTTAAAAATCATTTATAGAACCCATGCAAATCAACAGTTAAATGTGAAGTAGAAAATCTCCTTAAAGCCAGATGATGGAAGGTAGGCACAGAGGCGTCAGTGTGCCAGGCAGGGTGTGGGGGCCCCGGAGGACGCTGCGTGTGGCCGTCTTCCTGGCTGCACTGAAAGCAGAGGCCACATGTACGTCATGACTCGGGAGGGGGTCTGTGCACTTAACATTTACAAGACGTGTATTTCCATCCAGAGAGTCTGGGTATCAGCCCGGACCAGTTGGAAAGGGAAGATGAAGGAGCAGGGTGGTGTTTCTGGAAGCCTGTGTGCCAGAGTGTCCCCCAAGCTCCACGGATCAGGGGGAGAGCCGTTCTTTTGTGTTAACAATCATCTTTCCCTTTTCAAATCATTTAGCTTCATTGTTCATAAACATCAGAGGAACATGCAAATTAGAGCATGCTGAAATGCTTTCATTTGGCCAAGAATGTTTTCAAAGAGCTCCCTGCTGCTCAGAAAGAGTCCTGAGCAGCTGGCTTCACTGAACTGTAGAACAAGCAAAAAGATGTTAAATAAGGATTAAGGGCTTTAGACAGTAAGTATAAGATGTTAAATGTGTTCCCTGGCTCATTTGTGGGCCTTTTTCTTAATTCTGCAGGCAAGCTTTCTGTGATAGAGCAGCTTCGTGGGTTCCTGGGTTTGGGGTCTTCCCCCCCCCCCCCCCCCCCGTCCAGAGGGAAAGATAAGAACTTAATATAAAGGAAGATAAGAGGCAGATAGAAAGCAGGGTATACTAATTATTTGTCGCCTGCCCGTTTGTAAGATCCATCCCTCCTGCCTCCCAGGCCCAGGCAGCACAAATTGATATTAAGTACAAGTTTATTTTATGAGTGAAATGGGCCCTGAAAACGGGGCTGCTTTCTTTCAGGCCTGATCTCAGCAGTATCTTGAATATGGGGCATTTGCCTTGCATGGCTTGTGACTGTGGGGCCTGGCAGCCCCCAGAGTAGAGGATGTTTGACACCTTCCTCCATAGCACCCCCGGTTGTCCTGAGTCAGTGAGCTGATTTCTGGAAGTCTCTTTCATCAGTGATAAAATGGGCATTTCCTCTGAGCGAGAGGGATGGGGGCTGGTGGGGTGAGGCTGGCCAGAAGAGGAAACCAAAGCACGCCCTTGAAGCTGAGGACTTCACAGCGTGGGCCAAGAGGACAAGAGTGTTCCTCTGTCGAGAGTTTTCTCAGGCCTGACCCCACATCCCCTCCCCTCCTCCTGGGGTTATGTCATTTAAGCCAACTGGTCTTTCTTCCTTGTCACAACTTTGTAGCATCGATTATGTAGGCCACTAGAGAGGTGTCGGGGTGGCTCCTCACAGCAGCCCGTGCACACATGCAAAAGGCTCCTTGGAGTTTCTGACTCAAAGGTTGACTCGGTCCGAGCCTCCTGCTCAGCTCAACCGGGTGCCCATCTTCCTAGAGCAGAGCTAGAAGAGGGAGAGGGGTTCTCTCCCCTCAAGAAGGACATGCACCAAGATTGTCCTGCGAGGTGGAGGAAAGAGTGATACACCCGAGATTCACAAACACGCAGCCACGCGTAGGTCGGCCCATCGCGTGGTCTAACAGGTTATGTTTTCATTTTCAGTTAGAACCTTCGTGACAGAGTTCAAATTAAAGAAAACATTTCTCAATACCACCATGGAGAAACACGCAGACCTACATGAAGTTGAAAATGAGATCACCAAAACAGTAAGTTTCATGAGAGGCATCTTCTTTCAAGTCCTTTGTTTTCTAGAACAGATTTCATTCAGAATTGGGAACCTCATGGAGATCGGCTATATCTCCTAAGATGTTCATTTCCATTATATTTGGAAGGGAAACGTCATGATAAAGTTAAAAGCTGCTCAGAACTAGAAGGGAGGTGCTGAGAACCACTGGTGCCAATAGAAGCGTTTCTTCAATGTGCCCTCACATGCACCCTTTACCAGTGCCTTGGCATTTCTTTTCCATGTGCAGACTGATAGTCACAGATGGTTAGATGGTATGTACCAATAAGAACTATTGGCAATGAGGAAAGATCCAGAAAATCCTACTATTCCATCTGCATTCGACATGCTGTGTGACTTTCTCTCTGTGTTTCCAAACTTGGGGAGAAGAATGCTTTTTTTTCCTCGGGGCAATGCCAAAGGCATAACAGTTCATCCTGATTTTCTAGGCTTGAGAATTCAGTGCATAGATTAGGGTGCTTTGATTCCTGTCTTTACTTGCTCTTTATGGGTAAGAGTATATTAGCCAAAACCTATAGGGTTTTATAGAACTATAGAATTTATTTGTGTAAAATTTAGATTCCAGGGGGACCTGGGTGGCTCAGTGGTTGAGCATCTGTCTGCCTTTGACTCAGGTCGTGATCCCAGGGTCTGGGGATCGAGTCCCACATGAGGGTCCCCCAGGAGAGCCTGCTTCTCCCTCTGCCTATGTCTCTGCTGCTCTCTCTGTGTCTTTCATGAATAAATATTTTTTTTAATTAAATCTTTTAAGAAATAAAATAAAATAAAATTTAGATTTCAATTCCATTTCTATATTAACTGAGCATCTACTCTATGACAGGCACTTTGCCAGATGCCTCACTCCTATAAAAGTGACACCTTTACAGCTAAAAGAATGGGAGGCCTGAGTTCACACAGAGAGGTGCAAAGTTAGGGACTAGTCCACTAGACTATCCCCTTTGCTAACACCATTTGCAAGTTTGAAGATCCCCAAGACCACCCTCAGATTTGATAATTCATTGTAATGACTCAGACCTCACTGACAGCTGTTAAACTCACAGTTGTAGTTTATTACAGTGAAAAGGTCCAGGTTACAATCAGCCATAAGAAAGAGACATGGGGCGAAGTCAAGGAGGATTCCAAGTTTGATGCTTCCAGTTGTCTTTTCCCCATGTGTTGTATTGTATTAACTCCCCTTGGCAATGATGTATACAATATTCATGGAGTATTGCTAACCAATGAAGCTCCCCTGAACCTTGATGCCTAGAGCCAATATATGGACATAGCCAACTGCTTGTATGGCTGGCCTCAGCCTCCAGTCACTCTGGAGGTCAGGCTGATACCATATAACCCAGAGCCCCCACGTAAGTCACATTGTTAGATATTTGGAGTGGCCAGGCCTCCAGGTAGACAAAGGCAAGACATTCCAAAAGCTTATTGATTACTTCCTGGAAGCCAACGGCCAGACCTCTCTTTGTATGAGGTTAAATTCTTTACTATACAGCAGGATATTATGTCTACTAACCCTATACCTGGTGTTCTTGTCACTCCAGCACAGCTGCAGCTGCCTCTTGGTTGTACTGGAGGTCAATATTTCCTTCTTGGGTAGTACAGGGGCTTAGAACCCTGTGCAGAGATGCAGTCCTTCCCAGTATACGGCGCTCAGCGACTAACCTGACTTGTTCATTTTCACCTAGTATGAATGTATAATTTATTGGTGATATGACATCTCCAGTCCCAAGAAAAGTGAAGATTTGAGCAGTAACTAGAGAAGTCACTTAAGTGGCCTTCCCCAAGATGCCATTCTGTTCTGAAATATGCCTTTTCTCTTTTTCCCCTGGGAAAAAGAAGTTTAAAATCATTATACTAATAAATCATTGCCCGTCAGAATATAGAGCAATGTCCCACAAGGCGAAAAAGGGTTTGATAACATCCTATGTTTGAATCCATCTTATGAAGAGTAAAGTGTGCCTGACACAGCGGCTTTGCAGACAGGCACGCCGCACAGGTCAAGGTACTGTGACCTTCCGAAGCCCCTACCGGTGGTGGCAGCAGAAAAGCAGGCATGGAACTTTATGCCCTAGAGGGATTTTCTGCTCTCTCTGAGGGCACAAGGCAAACACAGGGAGAGTCATTCTTAATTTGCTCTCCAAAAAGGGGCTCTTGACCCACGTAATGTGATTTCCCATGGAGAGCCCTTTTGAAGAGGACCTATCTTTGAGTTAGGTCAACTCACTGTAGATTATGAGGGTCTGTGTCGGGCCTGCCAGACCTGGGGTAGCTGAAGCCTCTTTCAGTGAACCTTGTTCACTCTGCAAAGTCCAAATAAACAGTTGCCTCTGAGTTTTTTGAAACCCTGGGTCTTAGAAGAGATCTGTTCCTTTGAAGATGTTTTGCATCCAAGGGTGCTGTTCTGAACATCATTTCCTGCCAAGATTTTCCCCACTGATTTACTATCTGCCTCTCTCCCTTTGTACTCAGAGAACAACAGAACAAGAGCAGGGAGGCATTTAAGAAGGGAACAAAAAAAAGGACACCACTCCTCTGTAAAGCTGCCTGCTGATAACTTGATGGCTGGAAAATGCCTATTTTATCCTGAAAATAGGAAATTGGTTCTAGGTCTAAGGCTTTTATCTAACTCACAGTTAACGACCATCCTGTTCTTCCTTTCAGTTAAATATGTGTTTTTCAACGTTACCTGGTTACACCCGATCCACAGTTCATGCTTCTAGGTAAGCGACGGAATTACTTGTGAACCAGTCTACAACAAAGGGGAGGCCATCATAACGTAGGCGACAGCAACAAAACTGGGCCCTGTTTTGACCAAGCCACAGAGTGACCCGGGGCCAAGGTCCCTGGACCTCCATGCTCTCCCTTTCCCTTCCTGGAGAAAGGAGATGCATGTTCTTTCCACAAGCCCTGGGGCCCACACGTCATTTGAGGACAATTAAAAACCCACACACTTTGCCAATAGGGAGTCCAATGCGGTGGTCATGTCCCTGCAAACCACCTTCTCCTTGGCCTCCAACGTGACACTGTTTGACCTGGCCGACGGGATGCAGAAATGTGTCAACTCCTGCAGCTCCTCTGCCGAGGCCTGCCAACTCTTGGGATCTCAGAGGCGGATTTTTAAAGGTAAGAGAACAGCCTCCTGGGAAGACCCTGCCCATGTGGTTAGTTAGGTACAGACCTAGGACGGGAGTGTAAGGCACTCGGGGCTGGGTTCAACACGTTTGTCATAGAACCCGTCTATGTTTGAAATGGGTGTTAAGTGGGGGGGGGCATTTGGGGGTCGAGCATCCAACTCTTGATCTCAGTTCAGGTCTTGATCTCAGAGCCATGAGTTCAAGCCTCATGTAGGGCTTCACACTGGGCATTTGAGCCAAGAAAGAAAAGGAAGGAAGGAAGGAAGGAAGGAAGGAAGGAAGGAAGGAAGGAAGGAAGGAAGGAAGGAAGGAAAGAAGGGAGAAAGAAAGAAAAGAAAGAAACGAAACGAAACGAAAAGAGAAAGAAAAAAGAAAAGAAAAGAAAAAAAAGAAAAGAAAAGAAAAGAAAAGAAAAGAAAAGAAAAGAAAAGAAAAGAAAAGAAAAAAGAAGGGCAGCCCAAGTGGCTCAGTGGTTTAGCACTTGCCTTCGGCCCAGGGCCTGATCCTGGAGCCCCGGGATCGAGTTCCGCATCGGGCTCCCTGCATGGAGCCTGCTTCTCCCTCTGCCTGTGTCTCCGCCTCTCTCTGTGTCTCTCATGAACAAATAAAATTAAGAAAAAAAAGAAGTGGGCTCTGGTCAGCAAATTGTGCTACACAGTTAGGACTAGCGAAGGATGCAGAATCTTGAGCCTCCCCATCTGGTACCCAGACATCGATGGAAGTTGCAAGGAGCAGGTTTGGTGCTGTAACTGCTGGGAGATCCAGGACATACCCAGTGGCTCAGGGCTTTCTGAGTGCTGATCCAGAGGGCTCTCCTCATGGACCTATGCACAGCAGAGCCTGGGAGCTGGGGGTTAACCATGTACCCTGAGATAAACACTATAGCTTTAGCCCATTTTAAGGCTAGTTGTTCATTTTGGGGGGAAAAAAAGCTGCTGAGCTTTCTGGACCTGAAGTTGCTATCATTTAGCATTGCTGGGGAATTAACTGAAAACTATATGCTCCATTATACTGTGCTCTAAACTTTGAGGCAAGAACTTTTTGATTTTACTTTCTCTTGCCAATGATTCAAAGGTCCCAATTTCTCCTCCCTGGTGGGTAGGAAGGGGACCTTTCAATTCACTGAACACCCCAAGAGTACATCCTTTGTGGTCAACATTGCACCAGGTTACCTTTACGTCCCTAGTAAATGCATTTTCATGTCTTGTATATCAAACAGCCACATATATGGATTTGTAAGATCCTGCTTATTACAGTAGCAGTGGTCACTCCCCGACGCCATTCTCTCTGCTGCTTGGATGTGGCCTACCGGAAAGCCCCTAGCTTCCTTGCCGAAGTCCCATTCTTTGTTTTGTTTTGCTTTTTAGGACATTAATTTTCTTAGAGCAGTGTGAGGTTCAGAGCAAAATCGAGAGGAAGGTACAGAGATTTCCCATCTGCTCCCTCACCCCCGACCTGTGCCGATCCGCATTCTGTACCTCCCCTTTGAAAGCCCTTGAAAACAAAGACAACCATGTATCTTGGCTGAAGAGTCTCATTTCTCTGTTTTCCCTCCCAGTTCTTCTCCAGGTTTTGCCAGCATACCGAGCTTTGTCTCTTTCTTGTTCACCTTTCTGAGTGCTGGAGCCGTAGCTCTGACAAGCAGGAGGGGTCATGTTCTGACATCTGGGTATTTCCAACATATGGGCAGCACTGGGCTACTCTGAACAATGCCATTGGAAGGGCAGGTCTTCACCCTTCAGTTCGCAAAATATCCGCTTCCTCAGTTCTTCACCTTCCAAAGAACTGCAGCTCTCGTGCTTCCAAAGGTTTAGAGTCTTTGGAAATCCCCCAAGGAGCGTCGCAGCCTCAGATGTACATACGTTCTCATTGTCAGGAGAATGTTATGCCCCAGAACGACCATGGGAATTGTGGTTGTAGAAAAATCACATTGCCAGGCTTGAAATGAAAATGAGATTCGATGTGGTTGCATTTGATTGACTTATGACAGGATGTTCTTTAAGGATTTTTAGGAGAGCAACTCCTCTGTTGCAGAGGCAAGGCCAACTTTCCTTGCTTCTGTGCAAGGAAGGGTTGCTTCAGTGGGGCGAGTGGTATTTGCCAGCAGGCTAGATTAACGGGCAGGATGGAAGGAAAATGTGACATTGGCTTCCAGAAAATATCTAATCGGGACCGGCAACCCAGGCTGGCTGCTGGACAAAGCTAGCACCAGCCTTTTGCCCCAGAAGTATTTATGTTAAGGCTTGAGGACTGGCAAAGCTCTCACCAAGTTTAGGGGAGGAGCTGTGGGGGTTGGTACCTCTCTAGTGCCAGCGTTGCAGTTAGCCTGGTGAGATTTTTTCCTTTTTTTTTTTTTTTTTTTTTAAATTTTCTCTCTTAAATACAAACTTTTCACAATAAACAAAGGAAATTCTATCATACACACAAAGAGAGTTCTGCTTTAGCCAGCCAGCTTCCAATGATAAAGGCAGGAAATGCAGTGATGAAAACCAAAGCTGTGTCCTAAACTTACCTCCCTGTGACCAGGCCATCCAGCAGGTCCCAAGCTCTCAGGACTCAGGAAAGGAGGCAGATGCGGGGACCTGGCATGGGTGGCACCTCATATCATCACAGGAGGGGCAGTTTTGCCACAATGAGAGCCGGTACCTGGTTTTTGAGTCGTTGGTGTCTTCCGTAAGGTGGGAGAGGGAGGACCATGCCTCCCTGCATGATATGCACACACTGCACTTCGGTGGCCTCTCCCCGTTGGCAGCTTGCACTCACCTCCCGGCAGCGAGAGCGGATCTCAGCATTGCCCTCCCCTTGAGCTGGTCGGAAAGGAGCTCTGCTCACTCTCCAGTTAGCTGCTTGTTTTTGTTCTGCTCTCTGTGTCCCCCATTCACGTGTGTTTTTGTCAGGCCTTAGATAGTAAGCTTCCCCTGGTATGTCCCCTGCATACAGAGAGGGCCCGCCGTACACAGCCTCGGAGAAGGCCACGTGCCCAACCATGAACACTTTCTGATAATAAGGAGATAACTTCTTTGTCCTCCATGAAATGAGCACGGCCCATGTGTCCAGAGCTGGACAAGCCAAGCAGATTTGCTTGTAGAAAGTAAAGCCCTAAAGGGAGGGAGGTAGCAAGCCTCCTCTGCCCTCCTCTGCCCCCGACCCCCGTGGTGATGGCCTGGGGACCCAGGGCCCAACAGCAGCCTTCAGCGTGCAAGGTGTGACCATCTCCCTACAAGGTCCCAAAGCCCCAGAGATGCATAAGCCCCCAGAAACCGCCAGAGTAATGGGAAGACAGACAGGGAACCTAATCAAAGAACGTGATGCCGGGGCGTCCGACCCTCGGAACACATCTGTGGGCAAGCGGCCACCCTCTGCCTCCCTCCAGGCCGCGCAGACACGGGGCAGACTCAGAGGCAGGCGTCCACGCAGGACAGGTGTGAGCTTCACGGCTTCCTCACGGGGCCTGGGCACGATTCCTGGCTCTGTGCCCGCCCCTCCAGCGGGGGGTTACAGAAGACGTCCCCGCGCCCAGGGCCGTGTTTACAGTGGGTGCCGGGGTCTCGGGCGCCAGGCCTGTGTCTTTTGTCTGCGCCTCTGTCCCGTGGCGTGCTCGGGGGACGGGCTGTGGGGCGACAGGGAAGGTCCCCGAGTGGGCCTCTGAAGGGAGCCTTGCCGCAGGCCGACTTTCTGGAAACAGTTCCCAGGGCCTCTTTAAATAGAAAAGTTCATGCATCTTAAGGTTTGACGCGGAGGAGGTTTGGTTTTGTTTCACCGTCTTGTTTTTGCATTCTAGCGGGCAGCCTGTGCAAGCGGAAGACTCCAGAATGTGACAGAGAGACCTCCATCTGCACGGACCTGGATGGCGTCGCCCTGTGCCAATGCAAGTCGGGCTACTTCCAGTTCAACAAGATGGATCACTCCTGCCGAGGTGCCAGCAAGTCCTGGGGTGGGGGGTGGTGCCCTGCAGCCGGACCTGGCGCAGGGAAGACGCTTTCCTCTGCCCCAAACTCTCTGCTCTGGCTGTGCCCGTTCTCAGCTGCGGGTAACTTGGTATTTTGCCCACGGACTGTGTTATCTCCTTCGAACAATGGTGCTGTCTCTGAGTGGTGCAGCTGGTCCGGCCAATCACATTCAGAGGAAGAGAAGAGAGAATGGGAATGCCTATGGCAGTGACTTTTTTTTTCTTTCTTTCTTTTTTTTTTTCACTTAGAGGAAGTTAGGAAAATTATCGTTTTAATTCCCAAAGCTTTATTCTATTGTCTGCTAATCTTCACAAACGGAAACCCAAGCACGGAGTCAGGCCTGTCCCTTTTAGAGGCCGCTGAGGCCCAGTGGACCAAGTACTGCCAAGGCTCAGGGGAGTCCGCCCGATTCTGCCTTGCGGATCATGTATCGTCTTGGGCAAGACAGCTTTGCTTTGCTGAGCCTCAGTTTCCCCTTCTGTGAAATGGGTATAGCGGTGCTCCATTGGATGTTCTAGGGATTGAGGAAGGCTGTGTATATGGAGGTGCTTTTTCTTTTTTTTTTAAAGATTTTATTTATTTATTCATGAGAGACACACAGAGAGAGGCAGAGACACAGGCAGAGGGAGAAGCAGGCTCCATGCAGGGAGCCCGATGCGGGACTCGATCCCGGGGCTCCAGGATCACGCCCTGGGCTGAAGGCAGCGCTAAACCACCGAGCCACCCGGGCTGCCCTATGGAGGTGCTTTGTAAGCCATCAGCATCTCCCTGGTATTTCATGCAGGATGGGGCCGATTTAGTGAGTTCCAGTTTTAAAGTTTTCACGAAGGGTGTGAGGGCAGAAAGGTAATTCTGCTAACCATATACGTGGGACTAACATTGATTCAGTTAGAAACAGAGGGTGCTCAGTGAGTGCACGGCAAGGTTGCTACTTGAAGGCAAAACTAATGCAAGTCCGGAGCCCTGACTTTATAAAAGCCTCCTGGAATTTGTAATCCCCAAACTAGCAGCAGACACAAAGTCCGTCAGGTAGCTCCAAGAATTGCATCACATTAGAATGTAAAAGGCACAGGTGTCCTGCTTGGCCAGCACCTGCTGGTGACCGTGTTGCTGGACTCTGAGTAAAAGTCACATGCTAGGGAGAGGGGACGTGCCACTTACTTCTATCAGGACTTCCCGGTAGAGGACTGGTTCCATCAGGAGAGGATGAAAGCACACTTCAGGGCGGGGCAGTCGCCCTGACCTTCAGACCCCCTGACTCAGGTTTATGCACAGGGGCTTTGAAAGCGCGCACCGTGTGCTGCACACGCAGGCCTGTGGTGGGCTCGGCGGGGGAGGCTGACCCCATGTGCTGGCCTGCGGTCCTGAGGCACGACGGCCTCCCGGCGTTTATCAGCACACAGTCAGTCCGCCTCTTTGATGCAAAGAAATGACTCTTCCTTGTTCCATCTTACCTGGTTTCATGCAAAGTAGTCCTCGCTCTTCTTGGAAACTGGGGCTTGTTGAACCCCGCTTCTTGTGGGAAGGTGACCGCTGCTAAATCCAGGTGCTGGGGGGCTGGGAAGGTAATGGACAGAAATGGGGCCCATGGGAGTGGTGGCCCTGGTGCATCAAGTCTCTGGAGTCTCTGACAGCCCTGCCACCTTTGCTTCTGGCTGGCCCCCGCCGCTTGCCTTTGTTTCCAAGTCAGCAATTTCTTAATTGTCTGGCTGATAGACTAGCACTAGCGATAGCAGGACTGTCAAAGATGTTTCCAGATGCAATGACACAGCATCCAGCAACCTTCTGTTTATCAAGTAACGAGCCAAGATGCAGCACGAGGATTCCTTGGTCAGCTCTCGGGCTTGTTGCCAAGGCCCTGCGAAGCCTCATTTCTGCAGTATCCTTGTTGGTTGGACTTTCATCCGTGGCCACCAGGCCTCTGATGAATGGAATCGGCAGCTCCTTGGGCCACAGCCCTGTTGGCTGGGTTCTGATGGGTTGCAGTGACACCTTCTGGCCATTTGTGTTGGAGCACAGGGGTGTTTAAAATAAAGCCCCTTTTGGACACCTCAAATCTGAGGTCAGTCCTCAGTATAGATGGAGGATAGGGGTGTGTGGGTGTGTTTCCTAAAGCTATACCTTAGCAAGCCTGTATTGCTCTCTGTTGTATACATACGCAGTCCTCACATAAAATAGCTTCCCCGTGTCTTCAGACTTCCAAAGCATCCTAAAATTAAAGTAGGTGTCCTTCTGACAGGCCTCTTTCTCTCACCAATGCCTTGAAAGCCAGACCTATGTCTAGAATATCCTTAGCACGTTGTGGGCTTTAACAAATGTCTGTCGAGTTAACAAATGGATGACGGGTCTGCAAATGGGATCGGACAAGAGTAGGAGGTCTTGGAAACAAGAGTCTTGAAGACTCTGCCACTTACTTACAAAAAGGCCAGAGATTTGCATTGACTTGTTCAGTATGGGAAGCCTGGCCTGGGCACTACTACCAGCTGTTGCTACATTCGTTTTGTCTTCAGTGCCCCATGGGTCAGAGTCCTGCTAGTATGTGAAGAGGAGCTAGAGCCTAAGGAGCACTGGAGCATCTTACAATGAGCTTTTCCTCCAAGAACCGTGGTGGCACTCTGTCTTTGATGAAATGACTGAACAAACCCATTTGAAGTAAAGAAGTACCATTAACACCAGGAAGTCGGGCCACCTCTGAAGCCAAGTGAAAACAGCCCAGCCCATCAGCTTGTAGGCAGGACAACAGATGGACGTTACGTCTGGCTGGATGACAGCCACAGGTTGGAAAGCTCCCACCCAGCAGATGAGGGTTGGGTGGGTAGATCTGATGTAAAAACATTTCCAGGAAGAAGTGTTCAGAATAGAACAGGCTGGTGTGACATCAGCCTGCCTCAGTGCTGAGATGGATGGAGATGAGTCATGGGCACACCAGCGGTGCCTGCGAAGCTGCCTGCAGACACAGCCATGCATGGGGCGCCCAGGGGTGGCTTTCCGGCTCCCACAAGCTGCTGTAGCATGAGGACTGCCAGGGCATGATGCTCTCCACACCTAGGGAAGCAGGAGTGCCCAGCTTGTTCCTTAGAGAAGGCCCCAGCAGACTCAAAGGTGTCAAAGATATGGGAGAGGGGCCTCGTTCCTCCTTCCCTAAAGCGGATGTGATGATTTTGCCCTACTTTGTTGCAAAAGATGCAGAAAGATAGGCTATCAGGTCCTACATGTTTGCTAAAGGTAGGCCACTCGCTCAAGTTCTGAGCTTCCTGGATACTGAGGCAAAGAGAGAAATAGGGCTTTAGAAAGAGTCAGGGTCCATAAAATAAAGTACAATTGTTCAGAAGCATCCTCATCTTTTTTTTTTTTTGTATTTATTTTATTTAATTTTTTCAATATTTTATTTATTTATGATAGTCACAGAGAGAGAGAGAGAGAGGCAGAGACAGGCAGAGGGAGAAGCAGGCTCCATGCACCGGGAGCCCAACGTGGGATTCGATCCCGGGTCTCCAGGATCGCGCCCTGGGCCAAAGGCAGGCGCCCAACCGCTGCACCACCCAGGGATCCCGCATCCTCATCTTTTTAGGACCAGAGGCCCAAGGGAACTTTCTTTGGGGCGTCCTCATTGAGAGGTTACTGTATGGTATCGTGGCGGCATGGCCCATGACATCCTGTAATAAGTCCCAGGGACTTCCCCAATGCTGCTGCTATTTATAAGAGCCCCTGATGCAAGAGAATGTAGCTCAGGAAAAGCTCTGTGGATTCACAGAGGAAGACATAGACTTGGCCAACAAGCACATGAGAAAATGCTCCGCATCACTTGCCATCAGGGAAATACAAATCAAAACCACAATGAGATCCCACCTCACCCCAGTGAGAATGGGGAACATTAACAAGGCAGGAAACAACAAATGTTGGAGAGGATGTGGAGAAAGGGGAACCCTCTTGCACTGTTGGTGGGAATGTGAACTGGTGCAGCCACTCTGGAACACTGTGTGGAGGTTCCTCAAAGAGTTAAAAATAGACCTGCCCTACGACCCAGCAATTGCACTGCTGGGGATTTACCCCAAAGATTCAGATGCAATGAAACGCCGGGACACCTGCACCCCGATGTTTCTAGCAGCAATGGCCACAATAGCCAAACTGTGGAAGGAGCCTCGGTGTCCATCGACAGATGATGGATAAAGAAGCTGTGGTCTGTGTATACACTGGAATATTCCTCAGCCATTAGAAACGACAAATACCCACCATTTGCTTCGATGTGGATGGAACTGGAGGGTATTATGCTGAGTGAAATAAGTCAATCGGAAAAGGACAAACATTATAGGGTCTCATTCATTTGGGGAATATAAAAATTAGTGAACGGGAATAAAGGGAAAGGAGAGAAAATGAGTGAAAATATCAGTGAGGGAGACAGAACATGAGAGACTCCTAACTCTGGGAAACGAACAAGGGGTGGTGGAAGGGGAGGTGGGCGGGGGGTTGGGGTGACTGGGTGACGGGCACTGAGGGGGGCACTTGACGGGATGAGCACTGGGTGTTATGCTATATGTTAGCAAATTGAACTCCAATAAAAATTTTTTTTAAATAATAATAATTAAAAAAAGAAAAGAAAAGCTCTGTGGAGCCAGAACAGCTCAGTCCAGGCTTGCAGCTCTCGCGATCTTCTTGCTGTAAGAGAATCGCAGACTATTTAGAGCAGCGTTTTCTGAACTGTTCCAGTCAACTCTAGTGATATGTCAGTGATCTCTGACAACAAAATAGATGCTAGAAAAATTTAGCATTTAACATTAAAAACAGAAGGAAGAGCAGCACTGAGTACATCTACCTAAGTTGGTATTATTAGGCGTTAATCCGTAACAGAGCATCCAGAATGCCTCCGAGAGCTCCCGTCCCGGCCCAGGAGGGTGTGCACCAACCCCCCGCCCCAGCCGTGTGCGCTCTGACACGCACATCTCACCATTAGCATGTGTCTCTCTGCCCAGGGATCCCCGCTCTACGCTATGTACCTTTTCTTATCTGTGATCTTTTATGCAGTGTGTATCGTACATTATTCATGAAACGAATTTCTATCACTTCTTGCAGCGATGAATTTGACTATGAAGCCATTTTTTATTGTCTGCTTTCATCTCAGCGTGCATTATAGTTCATGCTGTTCCATCAGCTTATTTAGTGTTGGAAATGTTCTGTGTTCAAATAAATTCAAGAACTGCTGACCCACAGGAATGGCTGGGCCACAGCCCTTCAGTCCCTGAGCAGCACCACCAGAGGGTTCCACGTTATGTTCTTGGGTGCTGTGCTGATTAGCACTCCCCTACGTATGTCCAGAATCCCCTGCACAGATGATAGACAGGGCGAGCATTCTCCTATGAAAATTGAGGCACCTACCAGGACCGTGTCCCAGAGGATGGCACAGCTCCTTCTTCCTCTTGGAAGGGGTTGATGGAGTCAACAGCAGGTCAAAGGTTTGACTTACGTTAAAGAAGGTAGATCATTTGTCTTTGTGCGTATGGAAGGATGGTACACGGGCCACAGAGAACTCCCCAAAAGAATTGCATTTGTTGGACAGTAATAACTACAATCATTTATTCAGTGGTAACTATGTGCCAGGCACCATGCCAAGCCATTTGCATGCCTTGCTCTGCTTAATTCCCTCCAAGAAACTGTAAGGTAGATACTACGATTGCTATCACGATCCTTTTTTTCTTATACATGGCAAACTGAGAGCCACTCTTAGGTTTAAGACAATTTTGTGATAAAATTAAGAGTTGAGCTGACAGGTTATAGATAATTCTTTTTTTTTTTTTTTTAAGATTTTATTTATTCATGAGAGACACAGAGAAAGAGAGAGGCAGAGACACAGGCAGAGGGAGAAGCAGGCTGCGTGCAGGGAGCCCGATGCGGGACTCGATCCCAATCCCGGGTCTCCAGGTTCACGGCCTGAGCTGAAGGCGGCGCTAAACCGCTGAGCCACCCAGGGATCCCCCGGTTATAGATAATTCTAAAGCTATTTGTAAACTTCTGGTTCTAGAAGATTCTTGTGGACTTTAAAGCGGCTGGTGTCTAATAACTGTCAGTTTGGGCCAACCTGGATCATATTCATGGATTTTCCTTTTCTCTTTTAGCATGCGAAGATGGATATAGGCTTGAAAATGAAACCTGTATGAGGTAGGCTCCCTGCTCATTTATTCTGATGAATTTGAACTTATTTAGAAGTTACTTGGGTTTGCAACAACATGGATGAAACTAGAGGGTGTTTGCTAAGTGAAATAAGTCAATCAGAGAAAGACAAATATCCTATGATTTCACTCATATGTGGAATTTAAGAAACAAAACAGAGGATCCACAGGGGAAGGAAGAAAAAATAAAATAGGATGAAAAAGAGAGGGAGGCAAGCCATGAGAGACTCTTAACTCTAGGAAACAACTGAGGGTAGCTGGAGGGGTGGTGGGTGGGGGGATGGCATAACTGGCTAATGGGCAGTAAGGAGGGCACATGATGGAATGAGCACAGGGTGTCATATGCAACTGATAAATCACTAAACTCTACCTCTGAAACTAAAATAAATTAATTAAAATAAATATTTAATAAGTAAGTTATTTGGGTAGATTGCCTCAGTTATTTCTTTTGACTTTTAAAATTAATTCTCGTTCTTTTGTTGTTGTTGTTGACTTGCAGTTGCCCATTTGGGCTTGGTGGTCTCAACTGTGGAAACCGTGAGTATTCAGAAGTAAGGGGGTGGCAGGGCAAAGCCCTGGCATGGTTGTCGGTGCACAAGACTTGGGTCTCTACCCCATTCCCTCACTTTTCAGCTCCTGGGCTGGGAGGTATGGGGAAAGCAAAGTGCTTTCCAGCACATTCCTAAACAGCCCTGACTGTGGGGTGTTAATACAAGAAATTAGGTAGGAGGCGGGGAGGGAGGAAGCAAGCATGCCTAGCAAAGTAGAAGAGCCTCCTGAGTCCTTGGAGTGGATGGAAGTAGAGATTTTGGAAGACTTTGACTGGCAGGTGTGGAGGGAGAAGGAATCCAGGCAGCAAGAACATCTTCAAGGTCTGGGGGCAGCCTGGGTCAGTGGGGTTGCAGGGACGGTGTGTGTGGGGCAGCTGGGGACAGGAGGAGAAGAAGATGGAGTGGAGGGTTAGTTTGGCAGAGTACATGGGGACCAAGCTGTTGGGGTGTCTGATGGGCAGCCTGAGACTTTAGACTCTAATCTGTATCCATTGTGGAAGCAGCAGGAGTCCCAGAGCAGCACAGCCCCTGATGAAGAGAATCAGGTCAGGCTGCAGGATGGAGGGTGGCTTCAGTCCCTTGAGAAAAGCAGTTGTGACTCATTCAAGATCACTTTCACTGACATCTTCTGGTATCAAGAGCTGAGAAATTAAAAAAAAAAAGCTGAGAAATTATGGAATGAATAATTCCATAATTATTCCATCTGGGATCTAGGATATAATGGGAATAATAACATTCAGTACTTTATTTTAGGATAAGTTTGACCCTCATCCTATAGATGAGTGTGCCAACAGTCCATATTCGAAGTTCACTGGACCAAAAGTAGACGTGGTCTTATTTAACACGTGTAAAAGTGCCAGTTCCTGTTCCCTGGGAATATCCCTGGCAGTTCATGTCTTCACTGGTATTTTCTTTGCTCATAAAGCTTTCTGTTAGGAAGTTTCCTTATTGTACTTTCTTTGAGCATAAATTTAAAAATTAACCAAATAAAACAATAAAGTAAAAAACATAGAGACTTAACTGCCATAAAGCTATGTCGACGTGCCCAGCATGGAGCCACTTTGAGGCCAGAGTCTGGAGACTTGGAATTGCATATCCATCTGGGATGACTGGCGATTTGGGGCATCGGCTTTATCCTGACTGCAAACTAGCAAGAGATTACAGTGGACAGCCTAAGAGAAAGACTCAGGCAGCACTTCTAGAAGCAGATATATTTAGAGTCCTATAGCACAGAGGAAGGAGCTCACAGAATTAATGTCTGGGTTTTTTTTTTAAGTAGGAAGCTGGGGCCACTGAGCAGTAGACAACCCTATCTTACTTAGTAATCCCTAACGACACTATCGTGCCATAAAAGCACATAAGCACAGATACTCATCGTGACGGACCCAGGTCGACACCAAACGGTGGCCCATGCTATTATGAACTGGTTTTTACTCACAAGGCTTCTCACACACGAAATGCGTGGAGGTTTTCCTCACACCAAGTGATTCTGACATTTTTCCAGAATTCGTGCCAGACATCGCAGGTTAAGGTCTCAGCGTCCCAGGATTGCCCCCACCTCAGACAGTCCCAAGTCTAGGCCTCTGGAACTTCTCACCAGCCTGAATCCGAGGTTCCCATGACCCCCTCCTCAGGTGCAGTAATTTGCTAGAACAGCTTCCAGAGCCTACAGATACAGAGGAGTCGGATCACATGTGCAAGAAACTTAATATCACCAGTTGATTATTAAAGGATACACAGGAACAGCCACATGGAGGAGATGCATGGGCAGGTATAGGGCAGGTGATCAAAGCTTCCAGGCTTTCCCAGGTGCACCACCTTCCCCGCACCTTTATGTGTCCACCAACCCAGAATTTCTCTGAACTTCATTGTTTAGGATTTTTAGGGGGGCGGGGTTCCATTACAGAGTATGGATTTATGAAATCATTGGTCATTGACCATTGGAGGTTGGAGGTGGGGCTGAAATTTCCAACCCTCTGATGGCTTCCTGTGGCAACCAGCCCCATCCTCAGAGTTACTTCATTAGCATAAACTGAGGTGTGGTTGCAAGAGGCACCTTATGAATAAGAAAAGATGTCACTGTCACCTCTTTCACTCAAATTCCAAGGATTTGGGGCACCTGGGTGGCTCAGTGGTTGAGCCTCTATCTTTGACTCAGGTTATGATCCCCCTGGGTCCTGGGATTGAGTTCTGCATCAGGCTCCCTCTGGGGAGCCTGCTTCTCCCTCTGCCTGTGTCTCTGCCTCTCTCTGTGTGTCTCTGATGAATAAATAAAAATAAAATCTTTAAAAAAAGAGAGAGAAATGTCAAGGATTTTAGGAGCTCTTATGTTAAGAACCAGGAGGGAAGACCAAAGCGATACTTCTTACCGTCTCACAACATCACAGAGGTGTACTCAGTTTAACAAGAGGAGGAAGTTATCAAAGGTTAGGCTTTTTAAAAATTAAAAAGTAGTCAAAATTATTTTTATCTTTTTATTTTTTAAATTATTTTTAAATATCAGTGCTTGAAACGGTAGCTTCAGGAGCTCCTCTCCACTTGCTAGAGCGAAATCCCTGACTCATGAAACATTTAACAAAGCCAATTAGATCTTCAGACAAAACAAAAGGCAGGCTTTCACTGTTGGGTTTTCTTAAATTGGAGTAGAGTCGACACACAATGTTACATTAGCGTCAGGTGTATGACATCGTGATTTGACAAGTCCGTGCAGTATGCTGTGCTCACCACATGTGTAGCGACCACCTGTCACCATGCAGCGCTATCACATGACCACGGACTACGTTCCCTATGCAGGACCTTTTAGTTCTTTTTTTTTTTTTTTTTTTTTTTTTTAAGATTTTTGGGATCCCTGGGTGGCGCAGCGGTTTGGCGCCTGCCTTTGGCCCAGGGCGCGATCCTGGAGACCCGGGATCGAATCCCACGTCGGGCTTCCGGTGCATGGAGCCTGCTTCTCCCTCTGCCTATGTCTCTGCCTCTCTCTCTCTGTGTGTGTGACTATCATAAATAAATTTTAAAAAAAAGATTTTATTTATTCATGAGAGACACAGGCAGAGGGAGAAGCAGGCTTCCTGCGGGGAGCCCAGTGCAAAACTCGATCCCAGGACCCCGGGATCACAGCCTGAACTGAAGGCAGGTGCTCACCCACTGAGCCACCCAGGGGGCCCAGGACCTCTTATTTATGTGACTTATACATTCCATAACTGGAGGCTTCAGGATTTTTTTTTTTTTTTTTTGAGATTTGGCTTAATGTAAAACAGTATGGAAAGCGGTGTATGTCCTTTTCTTAAAAAAAAAAAAAAATCACTACTTAGGCAAGCTTTTCACCTGGGTTCAGGATCTTTTAATGCTTATGTTCAGGAAGGAATCTGTGCGTCACAGGGGCTGCCTGGGATACGTACGGATTTGCCTCGTTGGCTTTCTGGTGTGCATCTCACTTCTTAACGCCAGCACTGAGCCAGCCGTAGAGCATCTGAAACGGATCCCAGGACGGAGTAGCCTGCACCCAAAAATAGAAGAAAGCCTAGAACTTTCTATGTAGAAAGAGGAGGCCGAAATCAGGCAAGACGTTCAAGATATTTGAGAGCTGTTCGCCCAATGCGAGGACACTACTGCAAAATGGTCACGTTTTTTGAAAGCGGGGATTTTAGAGCTAAGAGCCGTGATTGCACCACAAGCCTGCACACCTTAGTCTGAAACCTTGTAAGTGTTAGAAACAGGGAGGCTCAGATGATGCCATGGAAAAGGGCTTCAGAGTAATTTGAAGGAGGGAGGAGGGCCCAAGGCACCGGAGCATTGAATCCCAGGTGCAAGCACCCTATTGGAAGAGGAGCCCGTCAGGTGGCAGAGAGGGAGCGGACAGGTGGGAGTGCGGAGACGTGGGAGCCCCGGGGCTGAGCCAGGGAGCAGGAGGTGGGCGATGCCCGCTGCCAAGTCCTGGCGCCTCCTGGTCCTGACAGGCCTCCCGTGAGCCAGTGCCTCAGACCTCCTCGAGTCAAACAGCTCCCTGAATAGGCTATACCAGAAAAGGCTTCGATTTCTTGGTGGATGGAAGCAAGAGTGAACCGTGGAGGAAGAATGGATCTAGGGGAAAGCCCCTTAAAGGGTTGAGGGAAAGGAAGGGAGCTGCAGGGCGTTGCTCTAAGTGGCATCTAGTGATCTTTTTCAGAGTTCATCAAATACTAGGTAGTCTGCAGGTGATTTACCCCTGTATCCATCCATTGACTCTTCTCTAAGTTCCTGCGTTCCCCCCACCCCACCCTTTTTGTTTGTTTGTGGACTCCTGGCCCGGGCCAGGGTTTCTCTCTGATCCTGAGACTTTTCTTCCTTCCCCTTTCACCCAAATTGTCATCATCATGTCCAGCAGAGGGCAGGCTGCCGTCCGGATGGCTCTGTCCCAGCCACCTTGGGTTGGTGACTTTGGGTAGCTCCAGCATGGTGTGTTGACGTCACCGCATGATTTTGCACCTGTTTTAGTGTTGCAAGGCAGTGAATAGTGGCCGATGATAAACAGCACCTGCCCTCGGGGTTGGTTAAGGAATGGGGAACACCTGAATTTCACCCCCTCCCCGGTGATGCCGCCCTGTGCAGTCTTTTTGTCAAACCACAGGGCTCTCACCACAGTCACTTCTGTTATCGCCACCAGTGACAGTCAGTGCCTTCCCGGGGCGAGGGCTGAGGCTGTATTCTCTGCAGGCTAGAATCGCTTCTTCTCTATGCAGACTTCTTGGGGACAAAGGCCCTACCCAAGTCCCATGAGGTGGAGAGCCCGGCTCCGTTTGGCCAAGTCACAGTCTTGAGAGTCCCTCTCTCCTACATTCCTGGGAGTCATCCCGTTCCATGATATTCTGAGTTTAGGCACAACCCATGGCCTGCCTTTCTAAAAGTTTCTGTTAGCTTTCTAGTTGCGTGCAGATTCCATTCCTCGTTCTTTCAAGCTGGAGAGGTCAGGACAAGCCCTTCTCACAAGCTCTTCGGTCTCAGGGGTAGGAGGTTGCACGGGCCCAAGTGGACTCCCGTGGGCACCTGGCAAGGCCAGCCACCTGCACCCCTGCACCCACCCTCCAGCTCACGTCTGCACCTCTCCCTGCGCTTCTTTTTATTTTCTTTCCACATCAAACGTGTCTGTTTATTGTGTCTGTTTATTCCACAGACCCAAGCAAGTTGGCCTCTACCCCTGGCTTCCCCTGGCTGCTCGCCTTTTCTCAGGCGTGCATTTCCTCCTTTGCTTGGCTTTTACATCAGCTCCCCTTGCATGTAGCACATCCTCTAGGTTTGCTTCCCCTCTTTTCTCTCTTTAGAATAATTAATGTTGTTTTCTTATAATATAAAATAACACATACCCATTAATTTTCCTTTTTTTTTAATATTTTATTTACTTATGAGAGACACACGGGGGTTGGGGTGCAGAGACACAGGCAGAGGGAGAAGCCGGCCCCATGCAGGGAGCCCGACACGGGATTCGATCCGGGGTCTCCAGGATCGTGCCCCAGGCTGAAGGAGGTGCTAAACCGCTGAGCCACCGGGGCTGCCCTAATTTTCCTTTTTATTTTTTATTTTATTTATTTTTTATTTTTTTAATTTATTTTTTTTAATTTTCCTTTTTTAAACTCAAGTTAGTTAGAAATAGATATAAGTTGAAGGGGAAGAAGGAAATTGCAGTAAGTAGTCTCCTCACCCATTAAGCAGACGTGGGCGTCTTCCCCAGCCACGAAGCGGGGCCCAGGCACCAGTAGCGCCGGCTTCACCTCCACTCCAGACCTACAGAATCAGAATCTGAATTTTAACCAGACGCCTTGATTTGATCAATATGCAGATTTGTATGCATGTTAAAGTCTGAGAAGCACTGGTTTTACATATCTTTCCAGAATATTTATGTATCTCTCTAACAGAATATACTCTTTTGTAACCTTTTAAACCTAGTGGCTGCACAATATTTTTATGTATATAATTTTATAAGGTCACTTTCCGTAACTATGAAATTCTGCTCTGCAGATGTACCATTCCCCTCTTACTACCTTTTTAATTTTTTTTTTTAATATTCTCATCTTCCAAGCCATTTTTCTATTTTGTGGTTCTTGTCACTTTGTGATTCCAGAACTCATAATTTTCTTAGATCACCTTTGTCTGGCTGCAGACGTTTTTATCCATCTCTCTTATTATGTTCGTAACATGCCTTTTTGTAGGGCATTCTCTCCATTCAGAGGTCCTGTGTTTCCCCCAGCACAGACCCTTCCCCACCAGACTCCTAGCATGGCCAGCAAGGATTTAGAGCCTTTTCCCCCACGTATTGTCCTCTTCCTTGGCTTCCAATGAAACTAGAATGTTCACCTTAAGGGTCTTCGACATTGTCTTCCCTCCCATCCCACCATCTGGTGCAGGTGTATAAAGTATCTTTTAAGGATGTTTAGTCTATGGTTACGCTGGGCTTTAAAAAGATTTATACCAGTGTGTGGCAGGGGTCAGTCACTCATCATAAACATCCAAGATGACAGCGCTAAACCGCTTAGGAGGAAAAATAGATAATTGTCCAGAAGTCAGCTGCAAACCTCATTCACTTTGAAGCCAGCATCTCACGCAGTCTTGACCCACCTTGCTCAATGTCAGAATGGAAAGGAAGCAGGGCTTGGGAGAGGGGAACACTGCTCTGAATCCATCCACTTGTAGGTATGGCCTCATACAGCCTATAGATGTGAGAAAGATACATTTCAAAAGGCATAGAGAAGGAAAAATGCTGTGAACGGAGATTCTAAAGGAAAGCTGATTCAAGGGGAATGGAAAAAGATTTAAAAGACAAAATTCTAACTATGCATTACTTTATTTTTTTAAATTTTTATTTATTTATGATAGTCACAGAGAGAGAGAGAGAGGCAGAGACATAGGCAGAGGGAGAAGCAGGCTCCATGCACCAGGAGCCCGACGTGGGATTCGATCCTGGGTCTCCAGGATCGCGCGCTGGGCCAAAGGCAGGCGCCAAACCGCTGCGCCACCCAGGGATCTCAATTTTTTTTACTTTATTTTTTTTTTAAATTTTTATTTATGTATGATAGTAACTATGCATTACTAATGAGCTCAGTGGGGGGGGGGATATGGGGAGAAATGAATGAATTTTAAAATAAAACTAATGAGGGGTGCCAGGATGGCTCAGTCCATTAAGCATCCGACTCTTGATCTCAGCTCAGGTCTTGTTCTCAAAGGGATGAGTTCAAGCAAGCCTCAAGTTGGGCTCCGTGCTGGGCATGGAGCCTACTTAAAAAAAAAAAAAAAAAAAAAAAAAGAATAAAATTAAATTAATGTGGCCACCTAGAAAGGTCTGTTCAAGGGTTCTAAAACAAGATGTATTGATTCGTTCATTTCTGATGTGTGTTTTTCCCACACCACCAAGCAGTTAACTCACTTCTGACACTTCTGATCTACCTGAAGACAGCATCAGATCCCACAGGTTAAGGGCTCAGTCCCACAAGATTGTCTTCCTTCCTTCATCAGATGCAACTGCAAATCTGGGTGCCTATTACCTGTGCTTCTGACCAGCCGTATATAGATCAGTGGTCCCTATGATACCCAGCTGGGGTTGGATTCATTTTCTCCAGTGGCTCACAGAACTGAAAATAAATAGTTTACTTACTAGATCACTGGTTTATTATAAAAGAATATAACTCAGGATGAACAGACAGAAGAGGTTCATAGGGCTAGGCCTGGGGGGAGAAGGGTGTGGAGCTTCCATGCTCTTTCCCAGAAAGCCATGCTCCCCAGCTCTCTACATGTTTACCCATGTGGAAGCTCTGCGAATTCTGTCCCTTTGGGTTTTTATGGAGGTTTCTTTATGTCAGCACGATTGACTAAGTCATCGGCCGTTCGTGAAGTCAACCTCCAGCCTCTGTCGCTTCTCCAGAGGACAAGGGTAGGGACTGAAAGTTCTAACTCTCTAATCACCAGGTCAGTTCTCTAGGCCCCCAGCCCCCATCAGGTGCTTCCCCAAAATCACCTCATTAATATAACAAAAGACATTCCAAGAGTTTTAAGAGCTCTGTACCAGGGAGGGGGGCAAGCCCAAATATATGATTTCTCATTATAAATCACAGTAACACAGTTGGCTAAGGTCCTTCTGGAGTAAATAAGCCTCACTGGCTTAAGCAACAAAAGACAGTTTATTGGAAGGATCCTGGGGTGTGTCATGGAATTCCAGCATCAGAAGGAATAAGAATCAGGGAATTGTGGGGAACCACAGCAGCCAGAGGTTGGGGTCTGCTCTTCAGAGTACACAGTAACCTGACCCCATCTTCATCTCTCATCTTCACGCTTTGCTGTGTGTGTCTGTGTACAGGCTTTTCCTCCTTCCCAGACAATGTGACACTGAGTATGTGTCACTGGCTCAGCCACTTTGAAAGAAAATGGCTCATTTTTTATGAGCGCTCTCTCGTTCTCTCTCTCTCTCTCTTGCTCTCTCTTTACCCAATTGAGACTCCTGGGAAGGAACTGACTGATCCAGTTTGAATCCATACCAGTTAGCTGTAGCCAGGGTTGGTGCTGCACATACAAGCCCGACCCACTACAACCACCCCCGGCCAGAACCTCCACATAATGGGGGTGAATGTTCCCAGAGAGGGGTTGGCTATGCAGACAGTCTATTCCTAGTTTCCATCCCAAATGAGCATGTAAGCAAGGACCAACGTAGCTTATAGGAAAAGACCAAGGCCCACAGTGAGCTCCCCACAGCAATGACAGCAGCAGCAACCTATGACCAAATCACAAAAAGAATAAAGAAAAGATAAAGACTGTGAAATATCAACAGACGACAACGAGAAAGTAAGATTAAGAATTCCAGGTTCATCATTCTGGAGAATCTCTTCAAACCAGAAAGTATAGGATGGACAAGCCTGGGATGACACTCCCTGCCTTCTGTCTCACCCCAATAAGAGCGCCCATAAGACTGTACACATTATAGGTGACGTTGATTTAAATGCCGTGCACTTGTGATCTTTATGTGGCCTCATAATAAATCCAAAGTCAGTCTTAAGTTCAAAAGATCTCTTGTAGTTTATGAACCTACTTGATAGCAGATAAGAAGGAAAAAAAAATCTCTGGGTCATCTTGTCTAGAAGCTGATTACAAGTTCCCAGTAATAAGACCTAATTGCCAAAGAGCATCAAATGTACTGTAAAAAATTATATATATGTATAAAATAAATTACACGTATGTATACGTATAAACACAATTTCTAGATTGAGAGGATGTTGTTTGTGTGTGTGTGTGTGAGCATATGAGTAACATCTTGGAAGTATAGGAAAATGCAAAGGAGAAAATAGAAATTAGCCATAATTTCCCAAGGCGGCGTCAACTTCTGTGACCGTTTTGATAGATCCCCTCCTGGCCATTTATGCTCGAGTGTGTGAGGTTTTCTGGCTTTCAGGACAGTGTGCTTCCCTCTCCTGTGCAATCAATGTCAGGTCTGCAGGCTGGTAGCACCAGGCCCCAGAAGCTCGCCAGAGATACCACCTGTCTGCCCAGCCCCAGCCCAGCCCCACAGAGTGCAATCTCTGCGGCCGGGGACCAGGCATCTGTGTTACCCTAAGCCCTCTGGGTGAGTCAAATGCACAGGAAAAGCTTGAGAAATGCTGGTCTCTACCGGTGCTACCCAAAGTGTGCCCTATGAACTGGTCCTGGATTAGAACAGGATTAATACAAAACTAGAGAGTGAGCGCGTGAGAACGTTTTTTGTTAATCAGATGTGGCGGTGACATCCAAACCTGAGACCCTTAAAAAAGAAAGCTGTATTTCATTTTGTATATTTGGTCTACAATAGGACTCTGTAAAATATGGAAAAAGGGAAATTCATGATCGTTGGTGCCTGTAGGGAAAGATGAGAATTGCAAATGACGGTGTATTTTCTGTATTTGAAAACAATACCCACGAGCACCAACAAAGAAAAACTGGTCCTTGGTTGCAGGTAGTTTGAGAAGCATTGGCCTACTCCGTCTGTGCGTCTCTTTAAACAAAACTGCTTGTTCCAGGGACGCCTGGGTGCCTCTGTTGGTTAAGCCTCTGACTCTTGATTTTGGCTCAGATCCTGACCTCAGGGTCGCGGGATCCGCCTCCACCCCCTGACTCCCCACTGGGGCAGAGAAGGGGAGTCTGCTTCTCTCTTTCTCCCTCTCCCCCTCCCCCATACACACGCACGCATGCTCTCTCTCAGTAAATAAATAATTTTTTTTTAAGATTTTTTATTTATTCGTGATAGACATAGGGAGAGAGAGAGGCAGAGACACAGGAAGAGGGAGAAGCAGGCTCCGTGCAGGGAGCCCGACATGGGACTCGATTCCGGGTCTCCAGGAATCACACCCTGGGCCAAAGGCAGGTGCTAAACCGCTGAGCCACCCAGGGATCCCCAATAAATCTTTAAAAAAAAAAAACCTTCCTGTTCCAAAGAGGACTCCGCCACAACTGCAGCCACTTGCAAGGGTCACTTCTAAACTGAGTGTCTGCTTGTTTGGCTGGAGGTGGGAAAATTTGAACTTGGTGTGGAGGGATAAGCAGGAGTAGACTTCAGTCTTCCAGTAGGAACAACGGAAGCCAGTGTAGAATTTTAAAGCCGAGAAATGACATGATCAGACTTGATTTTTCAAAGGAGTGGGCAAGACTGGGCACAGGCAGTGAGTTGGGAGGTGGCCGCAGTTGCCTAGTCAAGAGTTGATGGCGGTTTAGGGTGGTGTTGGTGGGGACAAAGAAGAGTCAATTAGATTCAAGAGATTTTGTTAAAAGTGAAACTTGAGTACATGTGTCAGGAGGTGAGGGCGAGAGAGTTACCTCATTCCATGGCTTGGCTTTGTTTCCTGTATGTCTTAATACTGATGGTTTTTCAAGATAATCAGGTTTCTGTGCTATTTAAATAAATGACACATAAATGGTTGGGTAACTTCTATTTGCTTTTATCACACAGTCTGCTTGCGGGCAGCTCTGTGCATTTACCTGTGACTTTACCTGAATACCTAGAGACCATGGTTCCATTTATAATTTACTATAGAAAATCTGATTATTGGCCCTTTTTGAAAATCCTGAGCCTTACATCCCAAGAACAAATTTTAATTATATTTCCACAACAACAACAAAATCAATCTGAATACTTAGTAGACCTTATTGAAAAAACAGCATTTTGCCAGAAATACACAGGTATGAAACCAATTAGTTGAAATTGTAATATTGGTCATTATATATGACATGTGTGTGCTTATGAATGACTGCTACTATCTGGTAGTTAAATTCAATTTTAAGATCTACTATATCACCATCCGTTCAACAAACATAGAAACAATTAACACCAAAGGGTGGGAAGTAGCCAAGAAATGATTCTCTGTTTTCTCCATTGCTTTCTTGAAAAACAACTTTCCTGGTGGCATAATTCACACATAATAAACGTACCCATCTTAAGAGAGGGGGATAAAAAGTGGGAAGATTCAAATCCTAGAAGATGGAACAGTTCTTAAAACCAAACAGATTTTTTGGAAGCTTCATGTAGTCCTTTAGTTTTCTCTTTTTTTACCGTGCATTGATGCACATGACCTTGGGGCTGGTCTGCAGGTGGAATTTTGGATCCACCCCCGTTGTAGGAGTGGCTGAGAAAGGAGAAGTCGTCTTCAAACCATGTAGGCAGGAGAGGAAAATAGTTTTCCCTCTATCCTTCTAGAACTGTACCTCCCCCCCCCCCCCCATAAAAGACAGATGGACAGGAGAGAAACAGAACAATTGTAATTACATAGCACACACGGGAGGCCCACAAAAAACATGACTCAAAGGGAGCCGATATTTGAGGCTTATGCAGGCTTCTGAGCTAAGGAAAGGGCTAGGTGCGAGGGCTGCCAAGAGCAGTGGGAAGCCACCTGGAGAAGGTGAGAGGAGGAACTGTTTGGTAAACAGAGTCTGCCCTGCCCAAACCGCAGGCTCTCAGGTGAAAAAGGTGATCTCTGGTCCTAGGTGCATGCTTGGTAAAGCCCCTTTTCTCATGTAAATCTCCCTTACACAAGGGTTACTCCTTCCGTTTATGGAGCTTCTCTGGAAGCTCCACAATTTCTCAAAAAATAATCAGTTCAAAGTTATGAGCCTGCCAAAGAGGATTATTTGGGGCAGCCTATCCTGCCATCTACCAACAGAGCAAATGCCTGAGCTAGCCTGGAGAGGAGCCCTGCCTGGGGGCTGAGGTCACCAGCTGGGTGCTGGGGGAGGGGGACTATTCTTTTGTATTCATTTATTTATTCATCACCTCTTACTTGTCCACTTTTCTCCTTTTTAAACCTGTTTAGCCTATCAGCTGATCACCGTGGTGATCGCAGCAGCAGGAGGAGGGCTTCTACTTATTCTGGGCATCGCACTGATTGTCACCTGCTGCCGGTGAGTGCAATGTGCCCAGGGTTCACATTCTGATTCTCTTGGCCTCTGCTAAGCAAGGGTCTGTGTTTACTCTTTTAGAGAATGTTTGGGGTTGTTTACAGTATGAAATCATCCTGTATGACTGAACCATTAAAAAAAAAAAGAGAGAGAAAGGGAAATTCATGATAGATAGTGGCATCGAGAAAGGACAGCAAATGGGACTCTGTTTCCTTTACTGAAAAAAGAACATCCCAAAGTACAAGCAACAAAAAAAGTGCTAGATTGGACGTCATCAAAATGAAAAACTCCTGTGCTTCAAAGAACCCTATCAAGAAAGTGAAAACACAACCCAGGGAACAGGAGAAAGTATTTGAAAACCATGCCTTTAATAAGAGACTTTGTCTGGAATATATAAAGAACGCTTACAACTCGATCATAAAAAAAGCAACCTCATTTAAAAGTGGGCAAAGAACTTGAATAGGCATTTCATGAAAGGAGAAGAATAAAGGACCAGGAGGCACGTGAAAGGATGCTCCGCGTAGTTAGCCATCAGGGAAATGCAAACAGAATTGAATCAATGGTGGGATGTGAGATGCCACTTACACCCAGGACTCAAGACTCGGGTGCCCAGGGCTGGTGGGTGGGGATGGGAATTGGGGAGTAATGGCTAAGGGGTAAGAGGTTCCTTTTTAGGTTGACAAAACTGTTGTAAAAATGGACTGTGATGGTGGTTGCACACGTCTGAATATACGGAAACGTACTTTAAATGGGCAAATTTAGAAACAAAGGTGAAGGGGTTAGCTGAGCTACCTGGCAGTAAACAAGCTGCAGAAGGCTCATGGGGTGGCTCTGGGCTTCTTGGAAGCCGGTGCAACTGGGTTTCTACCGGAAGAGGAAGAGAAAGAAGACACCCGTCCCCTTTCTCCGGTGATTATCTGGTCAGATAAGGGACAATTATGACTTTTGATTTAGATGATTATAAATGGCAGGAATTTTTCTGATGTAACAGATGGAGGGAACCTACCAAAATAGCAAGTTATCTCTTTGGCCATTGATAGGAAGGGCGTCCGTCGTCCGTCGTAAGATACCTTTCACCTCCCGTAAGGCCACAGAGAGCAATTTGCCCTAACTGCCCATCTGGGAATGCGGACTTCGTGGTACTGCTTTTGCCTGTCGTTTGCAGAGTTGCCACCAAATCGTCAAAGACAAACTATGAGTGGAAACAAAATCCTGGGTATGAGACTAGGAACTAGAGAGATTAAACCTCAAGGGGACGTAAGCCTCCTAGTTGCCAAGTGTCCGATAACCAGGTAGTGTGAGGGCCTGGAGAAGGAGCCCGTGACTGTGGGCTTCACCGGGAAGGTGAAGTCGTGAATTAGCAAGTCATTGTTTGAGACCGGATGCCCCACCCGCCTGGGAGCAGCACAGTGGCAGGTCTGTTCTTGAACTCACAAGAAGGGCCAACGCCTAAGCCACATGCTGGACATTTGGTTTTATGACCCTTAGTCATTTTGTGCCTTTCCAGAAAGATTATTTATAGGAAAGTGAGGTAAGAAGGAAGAAACTTCAGATTGTCTTACCCAGGGCAGATATAACTAAAAACAACTGATCCTAGGCCCATCCCATAGAAAAACCACACATATTTCAACCATCTCCTGCTAGTGAACCCTCGCAGATAGCGAGCTTGTCCTGGGCTTTCCCTGACCTGCTGAAATAAGAATATATACGTGGGTACTATAAACAGGTGGAAATTTTTGCAAATGAAACAGCCTGGTTTTATGGTCTGTGAAGTTGCTTCACATGGCTGGCGAGGCAGGAGGCCTGAACTCTAATCCCAGCTTGGCTAGCAGCAAAATGTGACCTGGGCAGCAAATCTCATCTTTTTTGCAAAGCCAGAGCTGTCCCATCCCCAGAGCTCCTCTTTTAGTAAATCTTGGGGAGACCTACAAGTTTCCACGTACGTTCTGATGCTCAAGCAGGTTTAGAACCATTGGGTTCAAGAATCCTAAAGGCCCTCTGGCTCCAGCTTTCTGGGGATTTATGACTCTCATTTCCCTGGCTGTCCCCACGATGCAGCGACCTCTGTCCCCTGGAAAAGACTGCTTCACTATGGCTGTGTTTATCCTGTCAATGGTAACCTGGCCCTTCCAGCCAGAAGATTTTTTTTTTTTTTTTGCATTTAATTGCATTTTTACTTGTTTTAGGCTAAATATAACAAGAATACCGTTTTCCAGCGGGTGTTTACAAAAGAATGCAATGGCAGCTTTCTGTCTAATTTACCTTCTAAAATAATAAAACGTGCTCTCATAGATATCATTTCTTTACAGAACTTATTCATTTAAACAGTCAACTATTTTTCGTTCCACAGAAAGAGTAAAAATGACATAAGCAAACTCATCTTCAAAAGTGGGGATTTCCAAATGTCCCCATATGCGGAGTACCCCAAAAACCCTCGCTCACAAGAATGGGGCCGAGAAGCCATTGAAATGCATGAGAACGGAAGCACCAAAAACCTCCTCCAGATGACGGATGTGTATTACTCGGTGCGTATTATCCCTGTGTCCAGGGCAACCCAGCCTCCAGTTCCCCCCTGACAAGTATAGGCGTCGTGTTTTGTGGTAAAATAAAGATACTTCAGCTGGTTCGGGGTTAAAGAGAGTGCTGGCAGGAGCCACTTATTTACATAATTTAATATTTGATTTACTTACAACATATTTGCTTGGTATTTGTTAGTTTTGACATCAAGACAATGCAGGGTATTTCCACCTAGCACATTACTTTTAGAGTTGTCGCAATGACCCTTCTCGTGACCGAATTTAAGTTTTAAGAATGGAAACTGAAAGACCGAGAAGAATTTAGTGGCATTTAGCCTGCGGCCCTTGCATTTTTTTGTCTTGTCTGCCATGCTTTACCATCTGCCTGTGGTTAGGTAGTTCAATCCTGGGGGATTGGATGGGGCACCCGGGTGGCTCAGTGGTCGAGCGTCTGCCTTAGGCCCAGGTCATGATCCCAGGATCCCGGGGTCCTGGGATCCAGTCCCACATCAGGTTCCCTTGCAGGGAGCCTGCTCCTCCCTCTGCCTGTGTCTCTGCTTCTCTCTCTGTGTCCCTCATGAATAAATAAAATCTTAAAAAAAAAAAAAAAAAGCTGGGGGATTGGAAAGAGGTGTACAGAGAACAATTCAGTGTCATCCTCAGCCAACGCTTCTCAGAGGCTCAGAAGAGTGTTCACTCAGTAGGCCTTCAGTGGTTGGCTTTGTCCATCATTTGGGACGAGGGTAGACCACCTGCAACCCTGGCTCCTGTCCCACATCGAATAACCCATGTGCAGCCCAGTTCATTCCACGTCACACGGCCCACACAAACGGGGCTTCCTGAGCTGAAAAGCCAACAGACGTCGGCGACCTCTCATGGTTGTGGACCCAGTTGAGGTGGCAATAAACCTGAAACCTTGCCCCGTGGGGACTTAATAGCACTGTGACCAAGTCCCAACTTCTCCAGTTGCTATGGGGACTAGCCCCGAGCGTTCAGACTTTGGATGGGAGGGGTTCATGCTAGGGAAGCTGTTGTTCCAATAAACCCTTTGAAAAAGAAGAACAAAAAGAAATAAGGGAAAGATAAACGTAGATGCAAACTCAGCGCTGGTTTAAGGGTTCCCCATCGATGTCTCCACACAAGTGCTTTGTCGTCTTCTCTGTCGGGGAAGCCCTTCCACTGTAACCGCAGCCAGGGATCTGCAGGCCTCTGCTGCCCAAGCAGGGGGCTTACCCAGTGTGCCCGCGCTCTCGCACCTGGTGCTGGGCACCTCTCACCCGAGCGTGTCAAGGTCACACACGGACAGACAGACCTGTAGCGTCTGAGGACCAACCCCACTGCATTTCCATGGACTTAGCTAAAGAGTTGCCTTCAACAGATGTAATCAAGAACTTAGGGGATCCCCGGGTGGCTCAGCGGTTTAGCGCCGTCTTCGGCCCAGGGCGTGGTCCTGGAGTCCCCATCGGGCTCCCTGCATGGAGCCTGCTTCTCCTTCTGCCTGTGTCTCTGCCTCTCTCTCTCTCTGTGTCTGTCAGGAATAAATAAATAAAATCTTAAAAAAAAAAAAAAAAAGGAACTTAAACTCCCATCTTCATTTCAGAAAGGGGCTGAGCAGTCCGCAGCAGAGCCTGTGCTTTCTGGCACGAAGCTGTCCCCTGAGTGAGAAGCTGTCCCTCACAGTGGCCTCAGGTGTCCTTTGGGCACTCCTAGGAGTCACGTTCATAATATGCTGTCTCCAGTGTCTTATTTTGGCCAGGCCAGCCTTTTCTCCCACTGGTCCTCATGGAGGGTCTCCTCAAAGCAGCCAAGTCATTCCCTGCAAGCTGCTTTTGCACATCAGGTAGTCGTGATGCGCTTCGCTGGGACTGTGACCTTGCAAAAGTCAGCTCCCCATTCCTGGCAGGGACATGTGTTCTGCTAAATGCCAGAGAGGATCTAAAGCCATCGGGCTCCACAGAAAAAGACACTTTTTTTCCTTACAGTGAAGATAATAATCAGGTAATAATCTTGATAATTATGATAATTAGCCCAGGTGTTTTCCTATGTTGGTCTAAAATTTCTGGGCCACTCTTGATAGTTTTTTAAAAATCTCCTTTTAAAGTACAAGTAAAGGAGCCTGCTTCTCCCTCTGCCTGTGTCTCTGCCTCTCTCTCTCTGTGTCTCTCATGAGTCAATAAATAAAATCTTTAAAACTAAATAGAATAGAATAGAATAGAATAGAATAGAATAGAATAGAATAGAATAGAATAGAATAGAAAAGGGCAAAGGTACCCCAGGCTCCACGAAGAGGGCCTGGGAGGTCCTGACCTCTAGATCAGACCCTGCTCTGCTACGTTTAGCTGCCTCCATCTAGGTTTATTAAAACGTAGCATTTTTTTCTTTCGTTTTTTGTTTTCATTTAAAAAAAAAAAAACCATAAACTTAAATCCATGGATAATAAATTGACTTTTCCTCTTTTCTCTCTGGCCACCAGCCCACAAGTGTAAGGAATCCTGAACTTGAACGAAATGGACTGTACCCGGCCTACACTGGACTGCCGGGGTCCCGGCACTCGTGCATTTTCCCCGGACAGTATAACCCGTCTTTCATCAGTGATGAGAGCAGGAGAAGAGACTACTTCTAAGTGCCGAAGCGCCAGGGAGGGCCCACCCCTCTGAGCAAGTTGCAGGACCTCGAGGCTCAGAGGACGGTGCCCCAGGAGGAAGCGGGGCACCCTGGCTGCTGCCGGGCCTCGCGGAGCCCCCCTGGGGCGCAAGCAGGCAGCGGGACAGGTGCGAGGGGCACGGCCGCAGTGGAAGGGGCAGCCGGAGCCGCGACGCGCAACGGAGGGCTGCCCGCCGGGCACCTTCGCCCTTACTGTGAACGTGAACGTGGGCCGGTCCCGGGAGTCTCCTGGGCGCTGCAGCGCCTCCGGCCCCCGCCCAAGGGCCGCGTGTTGGCCAGGGCACAGCGTCCGGCACCTTCGCCAGGACCCAGTCTTCCCTTAGTTTGCACTTTAGTAAATTGGGTAGGGAGGCCTCTGTTTTTGGATTTTTCTCCAAGACTGTTCCAAAAAGAAGGCCTCTTTTCCTCAGACACTTCCGTAGGCCTCAATTTGGTGATTAATTTACAGCAAAATACCGGCTCTTTGGTTGTTTTCTTGCCCGGTATCTACGTGCTAACCAACAGATGATGATGATGATGATGATGATGATGATGATGATGATGATGATGAGCATACCACTAAGGCTTGGAGATGCTGCAGGTGAGCATACGGTATCTTAGTAGGGCTCTAGGTCTTTGCAGTTTCCAAGCCACCCCTCAAACTGAGGAAATGTGCGAGGCATAGCACACACTGCATTTTTTTAGCCAAGGTGACACATTTATTTAAGATTGTTTTCTCCCTCCCCAGTTAAATCTCACTTTTCCTAATAAGTCTGCATCAGGGCAAAACAGGTTGCATTTGGTTTTCATTGGAGGCCTCGCGGCGCCGGGTGCAGGCCCTGGCGGGAGGGCGGCAGGCCGCGGGGCGCCCCTCGTGCCCGGGGCCCTCCCCCGGACTCCGACGTCCGCGTCGAGGTGGAAGCTGCCGGCACGTGCCGCAGAACCGGCCGCCGACTGAGGGGCAGGTGCACCAGGTTCCTGAGGAGGCCCCGGGAGCTGGGACGGAGCGGCGGCCCCTGAGTCGGCTTCCCTTCCCCGGGCAGCTTTTTTGACCCTGTCTGTCCTGGATCTTGTCCACGTAGCGTAGACTTTACACTGTAAACTCAGTGTAAACGGCTGACCAGCTGCCCAGAGCTGTTTGTTCATTGAAGAAATAGCTTCTTTCCTCTCGTGCAGTCCTGCCCGTCTTTATACTACTGCCCTGGTCCCGCAGACACACGATCATTTGAGTCAGCTTCGGGGGACTGAGGACCTCGGGCCAGTTAAGGAGTTGAGAGGTTGCCTTTGGGAAGGAGATGCCACATGTCCTATTTATTGTGCCTGTGATCTGGGTCGTGTGGGGGAGCGGGGGGCGTCCCTGGTGCACGGGGTCTTTAAGCGCTACTTGTGGAACTGCGATCATTCTCGTCCTGTGCTTTGGACACATGCCGCTTTGGGACAGAGAACACGGTGGCAAAAGACCATTCCACCCTGAAGCTTGGAGCTCAGCGGCCCCCACGTTTCTGGAAGCGGTGCAGCCTTTGGGACGGTTCTGTCCTGGGCATGGGTGTTTCTTCCGAGTTCCCTTATCTCTTTAGAATGTGTCTCATCCTTACTGTTCTGTAGTCCTCATCCTAAGAGTTTTAAGTGTCAACCTCTGTGTCCCATGGTCTCCACGAGCCACCGTTCCCCTGCTGCAGCAGGTACACGAATCAGGTGTGATGCCTCGTAGTCATTACCTGGGACTCCTCGCCTGAGATACACGTTCTGTTTTTGTCAGTGGTCGCCAGCCGACAGTGTCAGAGCATCACCTTTCTGAAATCTTGGGGCTTGCGTGTCGCTGGGGAAGCCAACAGCCTGTGCGCCTGCCCGTCTCCCATCTCCGGAGAGCTCCTGCCCTCCGCTCAGCCTAGCCAGCACACCCGGATCCCCTGGGAGCGGCCTGGCGTTCCTGGCTCTTGATGCCCATCCCTGCTCATCCCCAGAACCCAAAGCCGGCCCCAGCGGGAAGGGGTGGGGGGCGCTATCCCCGGGCACACTTAGCTGAAGGTGTCAGGTGACGTCACAGCTGATAAATCGTCTCCTGTGTCAGGACCAGAAGCTATAAGCTACACAAAATGAAGTGTTCTGCCTCAAAAGCCTTCTTGAGAAGAACCCCAAAGTCCAGAAAAGAGCGTCCTGTGGGTTCCAAGAATGCTTTCCTGTGAGGTTTTGTGCACACGAAGTGGATTAAGAATGTTGCTTTTCTTTTACTGTGAAAAAAGGGGGCCCCCTACGGTGTTAGGCTAAGAGGCCGTGGGGTTGGGGAGAGGCTGTGTCAAGAGCATGAGGGTCTGAGAAGGCACGACAGCAGCTTCACGTCCGCCAGGCTTCCCGCCTCCTGCAGGGCCGGCAGGGCTGGCAGCAGATGACCAGCAGGCCAGCGGCTCGGCTCCGGCACAGGTGCCAGCGTCAGCCCCTGCACCTGCGATGTGTGATGCGTGATGCGTGTGCACAGAAGGGCCACGGCCCCGCCTCGCTGGGGCCCCACCATAGGGAACAGGAAAGACACTTGCCTGCTCATGAGGCTTAAACCTCTGGAGGGACGGGCGGGGCCCGGTGGGAGCCACGTGTCCTGGAGCAGGCCCCAGACTGCACGGGGACTCTCAGAGCAGGACAAGGGTCACCTCCAGCCTCCTGGCAGCTGAACGTTTTATTTAAACTCCCCGGGGCCCTCCTTCTCCTGTCTTTTCCTCTCTGCCCCATGAGCCGGCCCAGGGCCCGGGAGACAATTGAAGCCCCCCTGTCACAACCAGGATCTCCGGCGTCCCCACCATGACCGGGCTCTGTGCAACGTCCTCGGCTTTCCCACAGCCTGGCGAGGCGTGCATCCGAGCGTCCGTGTCTTGCCCGTGTGAACTTGCAGAGAGGATACGTATCTGCCTTAGCGAGCCAGGGTTCAAGCCCTTTGCCCAGCCTTGCCCTCCTGGGGAAGGCCTCGCCATCCAAATGCACCTTCAGTGTCAAAGAGGGCATGAGAGACGGGCTTAAATATACTAAAAAAAAAAAAAAAAAAAAAAAAAAAACCCTAATATTAGTAAGCATCACCTGAACTAATGACATGAAATGAAAAAAAAAAATTTGAAAAGTCGAATCCTTTTTGAAAAAGTCTTTTGGGGTTCATCGCATGTATTTCTTGGACACGTGAGGTCATCTTTAAGAAAATAGCGGCTGGCTGTGTTTAGCAAGAGTGTACTAGTACGTGGCTTTGGGTGTACGAAGGGTGAGGTGATGGCCTGGCTTTGGGCAAGTGCAGCCGCCTTGGAGGCGCGTCTGACGGCTGCTTCGCCTGGTTCCTGCAGTAAGGCGGTGGCTCCCATGTACAGGAAGCATATTTTTGTGAACGTGATCAGAGTCGTGAACGCATTCGGTTGGGTGTCTTAAATGCTGACAAATCTTCCTCTTTTGATGAAAAATTTATTTTCAGAAGCAGCTAAGTCCTTTGGAGCCAAATTTGTTGAATGGGTAGTGAGATCAAGCTGGCTGCTTGCATTTGATGTTATAGACAAAGATGTGACCCTTAGGTTCTCGAGGGGCTCATTCTTAAGGGTGGCCCGGGCTGAAGGGCAGCGTCTCTGCAGTGCAAGGGCTGGACGGCCGTCCAAGAAGATGTTTGTGAAGGATGATGGTATTTATTCAGATGTGGAAGTTCCCAGAGCAGGCACGTCTGGATCATCCCTCATGTGTGGCCTTGTGGGGTCTCCACGAAGCCCTCTTGCCCACTGGCCACGTGCCCGGGTGCCTGGTAACTCTGGGAACTTTCCCTGAAAAAGCTAAAACTGAGCATTCTAGTTGCTCCTGGCTTAGTTTAGCCTACCGCACCCCAAAGTAGGGTTCTGACTGAGAGTTCTAAGGTATTTCCCCTGATTTCAAAACTAGAGCGCTTCTTTGGAGACAGGAAGAATGCAAATTTCAATATTTCACGATTTTCTGTCTTCTTTAAAACTGCCCTTAAAGGACGCCTGGGTGGCTCAGTGGTTGAGCATCTGCCTTCGGCTCAGGTCATGATCCTGGGGTCCCGGGATCGAGTCCCACGTCGGGCTCCCTGCATGGAGCCTGCTTCTCCCTCTGCCTGTGTCTCTGCCTCCTTGTGTCTCTCATGAATAAATAAATAAAATTTTTAAAAATAAAATAAAACTGCCCTTAATATCAGAGATATTTTTTCTACATGAAGACTTGCAGGGCTTAAAAGGGACATGTCATTTCCTCCTTCTTGACAAAACATTATTCTGAGGTTCTCATGTGCGTTTTTGGAAACCGATATAGTGTCATAGAGTTGTCTTTTGAGTATGTGTTCTTTTTTTTTTTTCTTTTCTGAAATCCCCAGAGAAGGAGACTGGTTAAAATCCTAGAAATATTAAGGTATTATATTTGTTAATTTGTTGTGCTAAAGTATCTCTTCAATAGTGTTATAATCCATCCTATTTGGTGTCAACTGCTCACAAAAAAGCCATTGAAACCGATGGGGACAATTAAGGTTTGTAAAGAGGGATCTTACACCAGCTTCTTCCCCCTGCATTTTTTTAGGGGGACATTTCAAAGGATTTTTATAGTAGATTCTGGTTTTATCATATTTTCTTTGGACACGGAATGCAGGTGCATATTTCTTGCATAGGAAGGATGGGACTGGACAGGGGTGGGATGGAACCACTCTATCTGGGAAACTCACCCAGATTTCTGTATTACTTTTGCCTATTTCTTTAAAAAAAAAAAAAAAAAGGTCTTTCATCATGGGTTGCTGTGAGTTTTGTTAATGTTTGTGTTGCTGGATTTATGGTTAAATGAAGCATGTAGCTGGCATATGAACTTCTTGAGTTTTCACATTGTCCTGAATTTCTTTTTGCAAACCTTTATACCTTAGCCCCTGATTGATTGTGTTAAAAACATTATGAGAATGTTATTTAAAGTTGTATTATAATTGCCACCTCCACTAATTATTCAGTACTGTAGCAGCAAAGTATTATTTGTAAGAATTTGGTTATTTTTATACTTATATCTACTTTAAGTCTGGCGTTCTAGTCAGTAAATGATGCAATAAAATGAATATCATTTTCATTGTGTGTTTTTCTCATAATAACTAGCAAATCACACCAAAGTGCAGCAGGTTTGCTGTTCATGAGTTAACAGTGGAACCGTATAGTGAGCTTCAAATCACAAATACAGGGACTGGATCATTTCTGGATCCTCAGTGCCCAGCACGGTGAGGAAATACACTCTTGATGATGGATGGATGGACAGACACACAGACCTAAATGATAAAAAAAAGCTGAATTTAGATAGAACACCTGCTTTTGTTTATTTTTCTTTCTGTGGCCTGGAGAGCGTTAGGTGACCAATTTGGATGCTCAGCATTTCCTCCTGCCTGCCCCCACCGCCACCCCCGCTACCTCTCCACATCTCACAGGGGAAGGGGCAGTAAGCATCTCTGTACTCAGTGGCACGGGGAATCCGTCGAACTTTAAGGCAGTAGTGGGCCGTGAGCCTTACACTTCCGCCAGCCAGTGAATGTGGCTGCCTGGCTGGACCGATGTTCATTAATTATTTGCTTCCTTCAGTACCATTCCTGACAGGGATGAGTGAGCCTCTTAGCTGCTTTATGACGGAAACCTTGGTCACTGGGAGAGGCTAATCATGTCAGCTTGGTGCCTGGAGGTGACCTTCGGCACTCTAGATCAGGGTTGCAATCCATCAGACGTCTCTGAATGGAGATGACCAGCAGCACTCTCCTCTCCTGACCCGGCTCCCCCCAACTCAGCTTTCCAACCCATCAGCGGAGATCTCAACAGCACCCAGGCATTAACCCCTTTGCTTTTCCTACTCACCTCAGCCAGACATCACAGCATTTCCAGACCCACTCACCTCTGGTATCTGTGTAGGACCTAGAAGTGGGTCTACTGCTATCTACTGACGGGCTGGCCAGATGCTGGTCCTACTTGTGCCTCCGATCGGGGAATGTTGTGCCTCTACCTGGGGATTTGATTCGCCAATAAGTAAAGAACTAAACAATATTTTTAGAGCCTTGGACTTAAAGGACTACATCCATGCACACCGACTGGTTCCAGTTGCTTGGGAAGTGACAAAAGCAAAGGAACATACGCCAGAGTCCTTCTGTTTTCTGAATGGCCAGAATAGCTCTAAATCCCCAGAACAGAGTTGTGGCATCAAGCAACCATCTGACACAGCAAGCATGCACTTCAGAAAGATAGAAGAGAGATGCCAGGGGCGCCTGGGTGGCTCAGTCAGTTAAGTGTCTGACTCTTGATTTTGACTCAGGTCGTGATCTAAGGGTCATGAGATCGAATCCTGTGCTGGGTTCACGTTCAGGATGGAGTCTACTTAAAATTCTCTTTCCATCCACTACACAATCCCCACCTCCCACCCCCCCCCCCACTCACTGCTCTAATAAATAAATAAATAAAATCTTTAAAAAAAGAGTGATGCCGAAAATAAAGAGATTTATTGATTTTTTTTTTATTGACCTCATAAAAACAGCACTATTGGAAGGTCTGGGCTCCGACCACCCGTACAAGACAGTCTCTAAATTTCATGGCCTTTTCCCCCAGATCATGATGTCGGGCTAAAGTGTCTGCTCAGCTCTCTGAGCCTCAGAGTCCTTATCCCTGAAGCAGGGATAAAAATTATTGCTTTGCAGAGTTGTTGTGAGGATTACAAGGAAGAATTCATGTGTGAACACTCTGTAAACTACCAAGAAACCTAACACAAAGAGAACATATTAGTTCTTTTCAGTAGGGTCCTCGTATCACCAAAAGAAAGGTAATTGGAGAATTAATATGTTGTCTCAATGCTGTTTCACTAGTAAGTGGTCCCGAAGACCTCAGACTTGCTGTCAAAGTGTTCCTGCCATTTCCCCTTCCCGCCCCTCCACCTGCCCCCCCCCCCCATATCACGAGGGGATCCATGAGCACAACAGCTCTGTAGGGGTGGGAACCAAGACTGTCCTGTTGAATATAAGATGTTCAGTGCCTGGCACCTAACAGGCATTTGCTATAATGGAAGAGTGAGTGGGAAGACGAACCATTGCAATGGAAGAAATACACTGAGGTTGAAGGTCCTGGAGACTCACACCCTCTAGGAGCTGCAGGCTGGTGACTCCCTGATAACGAGCATGTGCGTGGCTGTGATGCATCACTGAGCAGGAACCCTTAGCAAAGATGTCCTGTAGCAAAGCCCAAGCAGGTATCTGTAGATGAAACACTTTGAAGATGCTCTTCACCTGATGACCCTGGGGAACAATGGTACAGGGGAATGCTACTCAGCAAAGAAGAGCAGGGAACCACCACAGCAGGGAGCCTCATGCTTGAGTCTCAGAACCATTGTGAAGTGGTGAAAAGAGCCAGACATAAAGCCTTCATATTGTAGAGTTCCATCTATATTATGTTCTGGAAAAGACAAATCTGTGGGGCCAGAAAACAGATGAGTGGGTACCTGGAGGTGAGGAGGAAGATTTCTGCAGTTCACTGAAAAATTTCCAGCTTTCCTCCTCCCAGGCACAAGGTAGGGTGCACTTCCCCATCTCTTGTGAAATATGGCCGTGGGGCTTGCTTTGGCCAAAGAAGCATGAAGGAAACTGAAATGTATCCCTTCTGGGAAGACGCTTTAAGGGCCAGTGAGTGGGGTTCAGTTCTCTTGCCTCAGCAATCCTGGAAAAACACATGTTGAGATTGAGCTACTGCTATTGGCCTGGGACCCTGGCTCTCTAGGCTTGGAAATGTCCTGCTGCTTTGTTAAGGGAGATTTAGGGGTCACCTACTGCAGCATTACTGGGTGCATCCTGACTGGTGCGGTGCTCTAAAGTTAACTCTAGTTACTGTAGTTTACATCAATTGCTTGGTTTCTAGTTCAATGCCATGGAACATTTATGATTATCATTGAAATTGTTCAACTCAGCACTTTTAAGTTTGGTTGGGTTTTTTGGCTTTTGTTTTTTTTTTTTTTTTTTTTGCTTTCTTTTCTTTCTTTTAGATTATTTATTTATTTATTTGTTCATTAATTCACTCATGAATGATAGACACAGAGGTAGAGGCAGAGACACAGGCAGAGGAAGAAGCAGGCTCCATGCAGGGAACCTGATGCGGAACTCAATCCCAAGACCCCGGGATCACGACCTGAGCCAAAGGCAGATGCTCAACCACTGAGCCACCCAGGTGTCCCTGTTTTTCGTTTTCTTTCTTTTATTTTTTAATTTTATTATTTTTATTTTAATTTTATTTTTTTATTTTTATTTTTATTTTTTATTTTTTTATTTTATATATATATTTTTTTATGTGTTTCATTTTCTTAACAAGAAGTCACCTTAGGGAACCCCGGGTGGCACAGCGGTTTAGCGCCTGCCTTTGGCCCAGGGTGCGATCCTGGAGACCCGGGATCGAATCCCATGTCGGGCTCCCGGCGCGTGAAGCCTGCTTCTCCCTCTGCCTGTGTCTCTGCCTCTCTCTCTCTCTCTCTCTCTCTCTCTCTCATAAATAAATAAAAATTTAAAAAAATAATAAAAATGCCAGAAAAAAAAAAAGAAGTCACCTTAGAAACACTCAGTAGTGGCTCATATTTTCTCAGCCTGCTGCTTGAGGCTTTGTGATATGAATGAGTTTCGAACCAGAATGACCTCGGTTTGAAAGAGCTTATTAGCTGTGAGGTCTTGATGAATTTCTTTCCTATTCGGATCATTAGATTCCTCCTCTATAATATAGAAATAATGAGATCCTAATTCAGAGATAATATTGAGACATCAAATCATAGGATGTCTCTAAAGTATATCTAAGCAATAGGATGCATCATATAGCTCTGGCCTGCGACAAAGCCAACATTGAATAGACTCCATGGTGGGCATGCTTCAAGTGGCTGTCTTGTGAATATAGAACTAGAATAGGTCTTTCCCTCCTGCTTACTCCACAGTTGGCAAATCCCATTAGAAGTCATCATCACAAAAAAATAAAAAATAAAAAATAAATAAAAATAAAAAGAAGTCGTCATCACTATGATATCAATAAGACATGAGTTGTTTTGAGCAATACACTATAATGAATATTCCATGGGGGGACTTGATCTATATTTAGCCTGCTGATGATTAGGGAAATTAAGGAACAAAGTCCATCTTCCTTCTCTCTCCACATCATCAACCCAATCCTAGAATATCTTTTTCCTTACTTCCTTATTGTTTGGTTAAGATCTCTAAGAAATTAATTCCTTTCTAAAGGCCAAGGGACCGGGATATAGTCGTCATAACCTGGAAATTGGAACAGGTTCACCTTGGCTCACAGAATCCTAGATTCTGTGACCTGGAGAGCATTGCAGTGAGGTCATCCCAGCGCGTGGTTTACAAAACCTGCCCTGGGCAAGAGGCTGGGCCAGGAAGAAGTCATCGCTGGGCTGAGACCAAATGCATGAAATAGGTGGTCAGTTTTTCAAAAAGCTAAATTTACTAATTTAAATGCGATATCTTTAAGAGATAATGTCTTTTCTTTTTTTTTTTTTTTAGTTATAAAAATGCCCTTTATTTTATGAACCGATGGTGATAGCAGATGGTAGTTTTTTTCTTTCTTTCATGGTTGTAATTGGTGTTTTCCCATTTTTGAAACTAGATTAGTGTCAAGTATGAAAAGGAAGTCCCCTTCAAAAGGGCAGAATTGGGCGGGTCTCAGACTTCACAACAACATCCAAAGCTTGAGGGTAATGAAGCAACATCTACAAAGTTATTCATTTCCTTGTGAAAGCAATAGGCAGAGATTGTCTAAAAGAAAAGATTTTAGGGATCCCTGGGTGGCGCAGCGGTTTGGTGCCTGCCTTTGGCCCAGGGCGCGATCCTGGAGACCCGGGATCGAATCCCACATCGGGCTCCCGGTGCATGAAGCCTGCTTCTCCCTCTGCTTATGTCTCTGCCTCTGCCTCTCTTTCTGTCTCTCTCTGTGACTATCATAAATAAATAAAAATAAAAAAATATATAAAATAAATTTAAAAAAAAAGAAAAGATTTTAGGAAGCCCAGCACCCAAGAAAATTTACCCCATGGTGAAGTCTTAGCCGAGAGAAAAACCAAAATGCCGAATATATGAATGGAGAAGCCCTGAGGGTAAGTATTGAAACTGTTTAGCTATAGAACTAAGACTGAAGAAAAAGAATTAAAATTTAGGAACAGAGGGACACCCGGGTGGCTCAGCAATTGAGCCAGCAATTGAGCAAGTCTATAGGCATCATTTTCCCAACAGCATTTGCTCACTTCGTGTCTCTGACACATGTTGCTAATTCTCACAATATTTCAAACTTTTTCATTATTCTATTGGTTATGGTGAGCTGTGAGCAGTGATCTTTGATGTAACTATTGTAGTTTCTTTGGGACACTGTGAACTGGGCTGATCTAAGACAACCAATTTGATAACTGTTGTGTGTTTTCTGACTGCTCTGTTGACCAACCATCCCCTTATCTCTCTCCCTGCCTTCGGGCCTCCCTACTCCGTGAGACACAACAGTATTGGAGCTGGGCCAATTAAAAACCCTATGATGCCCTCTAAGTGTGCAAGTAAAAGGAAGAGTCACACGTCTCTCTTTAAATCAAAAGCTAGAAATGATCAAGCTTCGTGAGGAAGGCACATCAAAAGCTGAGATAGGCCAAAAGCTAGACCTCTTGTACCAGACAGTTAGCCAAGTTATGAGTGCAAAGGAAGAGCACTTGAAGGAAAGAAAAAGTGCTATTCCAGTGACTACACGAATGGTAAGACAGTGAGACAGCCTTACTGCTGAGATGGAGAAAGTATTAGTGCTCAGGCTAGAGGATCAACCCAGACACAACACTGCCTTAAGCCAAAGCCTAATCCGGAGCAAGGCCCTAGCTCTCTTCTATTCTAGGAAGGCTGAGAGACGTGACGGACCTGCAGAAGGAAAGCTGGAAGCTAGCAGAGGTTGGTTCATAAAGTTTAAGGAAATAAGTCATCTCCGTAACGTGAAACCGCAAGGGGAAGCAGCAGGTGCTGGCGGGGAAGCTGCAGCAATTGTCCAGAAGACCTAGCTCAGATAACCCAGGACGGTGGCTACACTAAACAACAGGTTTTCAATGTAGGTAACACAGCCTTCAATTGGAAGATGGCACCTAGGACTTCATAGCTAAAGAGAAGTTAATGGCTGGCTTTAAAGTCTCAAAGGACAGGCTGCTTCTCTTGTTAGGGGCTAGTGCAGCTGGTGACCTGAGGTTGAAGCCAGGGCTCATTTACCATTCTGAAAATCCTAGGGCCCCTAGGAATTGTGCTAAATCTACTCTGTCCGTGTTCTGTAAATGGAACAACAAAGCCTGGATGACAGCACGCCTGTTTACAATGTGGTTTAGTGCATATTTTAAGCTTACCATGAGACCTGCTGCTCAGAAAAAAAGATTCCTTTCAAAATATGACTGCTCATTGTCAATGCACGTGGTCACCCAAGAGCTCTGAGAGAGATCTCCGATGAGATTCATGGTGTTTTCTTGTGTGCTCACACAACATCCATTCTGAGGCTATAGATCAAGGAGTCATTTCGATTTTCAAGTGTTATTGTTGAAGAAATACATTTCGTAAGGCCATAGCTGCCAGAGATATATCAGCCACCACCTTGTTGAGTCAGCAACCATCAACATCAACACAAGACCCTGTGCTGGCAGAAATATTATGTCTCACCAAAAGCTCAGGTGATGGCTAGCATTTGTTAGCCATAGAGTATTCTTAAAGTATGTACATTTTTTAGGTTTAATGTTGTTGCACACTTTATAGATTACAGTATATACATATATTTTTTAACATTTTGTTTATTTATTCATGAGAGAGGCAGAGACACAGGCAGAAGGAGAAGCAGGCTCCCTGCAGAGACTTGATCCCAAGACCCCAGGATTATGACCTGAGCCAAAGGCAGACGCTCAACCACTGAGCCACCCGGGTGCCCCTAGATTATAGTATATTGTAACCATAACTTTTACAGGTACTAGGAAACCAAAATATCCATTTGAATCACTTTATTGTGATATTCACTTGATTACTGTGGTCTGGAACTGAACCTGTAATACCTCCAAGGTATGCCTGTACTTTTTCCCTTTCTCTTGAAGGAGTGTTTTGGGAAATAATATCTCTTGTAGTAAAGAAACTGTTTTTCTAAGTGTAGAAATCATTTTTTGCCTCAACTGATTTTTCTTCTGTTAATTCAAATTAAAAACTAAATGTCTTATTCCATTTGAAAAAAAGAATCTATATAAGCTCATGCTTATAAAACTATACCTATCCATCTATCTACCTCCACCCATTCTCTCTCACTTTATCAGCCTACACGAATGGACAGAGATGTCTCACATGGCATCTACCACAAATGTTAACACTGGTCACTGGATTGTGGATGGCTTTTCCCTTCCTCTTCATGCTTTTCTATGTTGCTTGAATTTATTTTAATTATTTTAACAAGGATGAGTCACTGTAATAAAAACAATAAAATTATTAATTTAAAAGATAAGATGAGGGGCAGCCCCGGTGGCGCAGCGGTTTAGTGCTGCCTGCAGCCCAGGGCGTGATCCTGGAGACCCTGGATGAGTCCCACGCCAGGCTCCCTGCATGGAGCCTGCTTCTCCCTCTGCCTGTGTCTCTGCCTTTCTCTCTCTCTCTCTGCATTTCTATGAATAAATAAATAAATAAATCTTTAAAAAAAAAAAAAAAGATAAGATGATGGGATGCCTGGGTGGCTCAGTAGGTTAAGCATCACCCTCTTGGTTTCGGCTCAGGTCATGATCTCAGGGTCATAGGATCAAACCCTGCATCAAGCTCCTCGCTGAATGTGGAGTCTGCTTGAAATTCTCTGCCTCTCTCTCCCTTGCCCCTCCCCCTGCTCATGTGTTCTCTCTCTCTCTCTCTCTCAAATAAATAAATAATAATAAGATGAGGACAATAACATATAATTTTCAGAATTGTTGAAAGAATATACGTGTATATACCATATATATAGGGATGTGTGGGTGTATATGTACACGCACATGTGTGAGCGCACGCACACACACACACACACACACACACACATACGTGGTCTAGCGTACTTTCTGGCATATTGTAAGTACTCAGTGGATGCCAGGTGCTATTATTATTGTTTTCTTGGAGAGAAGTGCCTTAAATCCCGACGGTAATAATCTCCTGTATTAGCTGGGGTTCTTAGTTGCACAGATGGGCATTCACTCTGTTTGACTTTTTTTTTTTTTTAAGATTTTATTTATTTATTCATGAGAGAGAGACAGGCAGAGACACAGGCAGAGGGAGAAGCAGGCTCCATGCAGGAAGCCCAATGCAGGACTCGGTCCCGGGTCCCCAGGATCAGGCCCTGGGCTGAAGGCGGCGCTAAACCACTGAGTCACCTGAGCTGCCCTCTGTTTGACTTTTTAAGGATATCAACTTTTTAAGGGTATCAGGTGACTCACAGAACCCCAGGAGGGACTCAGAAGATCCCCAGACAGGAACAATGGCCACGTTGCCCTGCAGGAGCACTCTAGTAGAGACAAGCCCACCGCCACCCATGCTCTGCACAGACCCCACCGCTCCAACCATGGACCCCAGGCAGGATATTGACACCTCAGCCTCTGCTGCCCCTCAAGCCAGAGAGTGGACTCCATCTGGCACTGCTTCCTTTCATTTCTGTCTTCTAAATATAAGTCCTGTATAGATGCCTCTGATTTATGGCACCAAGTCCAGAGGCATCCCAGAGACCAGAGAGGTTGCAAAAGCAAGGTCTTGGCTTCTACCTTGGAAACACAGGACTCATAATGGAGGAGACCCCCATATAGAAGGTGGTCAGAGATGCTATAGAGCCTCAAACAGGACAATCACTATTGGCAACACCTCCTAAGTATCCCTTACAAAGCTCAATGATCCAAAGACCAAAAGGATCCCAACAGTTCTTGAATATTTTGGTAGTTTCCTTATTTACCCATAGATTCTGTTGATTCTTTGAAATATATTTACATAAAATTCTAAAATCTTGGAGAAGGGACCCCTTATTTGGTGTAAACAGGGTTATCAGAGGCCTCTCAATTCTTAGCTAAAAGAGGGACAGAGTTGTTATAAAAAATATAAACTGTTTATAAAGAAAAATATTTAAAAAGCAAATGATGGGGTGCCTGAGTGGCTCAGTCAGTTAAGCATCTGCCTTCAGTTCAGGACATGATCCCAGGGTCCTGGGATTGAGCCCCACTGTCAGGCTCCTTGCTCAGCAGGGAGTCTGCTACTCCCTCTCCCTCTGCCTACTGCTTCCCCTGCTTGTGCTCGCTCTCTCTGTCAAATAAATAAAATCTTTTTAAAAAAGCAAGTGATAAACTAAGAATTGACAGTAGATATGATGGCAGGAGGTTAATATATATATTGATGCTTCAAACCTCATACAAATTACTTAGAAGAAAACCGGGGTGCCTGGCTGACGCTGTCAGTAGAGCATGTGACTCTTGATCTCAGGGTCATAAGTTCAAGCCCCATATTAGGTGTTAGAGTTTACTTAAAAAACAAACAACAGACAAAAATCATTAAAAACCCAATAGATATGTGGGCAAAGGAGATGCACAGATGACTGACAAAGGAGAAAGCGCAAGAAGACACATGGTATAAAAAATATTAATTCTCGCGTACTGCTCACGAGAAGGGAGATTACCACTGTCTGGGGACCAAGCATCTTGCACGTGTTCTTATTTCATCCTCACAACCATAAGCATGTTAGATATCATAATCCCCATGAGTAAACTTGATGTTCACAAGGGTTAGCTAGCTTGTTGACCAGTATCACTTGGTGTGCTCACTTGGAATTATGTAGAGAAGATTAGCATGGCCCCTGTGCAAGGATGACCAATATCACTTGCCAACACTGGAACTGAAAGACCAGGGTCCTTTATCCACTAAACTCTGCCTCTAGTGATGGGCATAAATCAAACCAAACTCTTTTCCACCTCTGAAATTAACAAAACCTAATGCTAATGAGAACATGGTGGAAAGGTCTTTCTCATGAGGGACTGCGGGTGAGTAAATCAAAAAACCCTTTACCATCTGTCAGCACTTATTAAGAGCCATAAGAATTTGATTTCCATTGACCCATTCATTTCACTTTTGGAGAATCTTCTCTTAGGGAATAATTCAATATATGGAAAGCATTATGGGCAAAAAGATGTTCATCAAGGATTTACAAGAGTGAGCAATTAGAAACAACCTAAATGTCTAGAATTATCTAATTAAATTGGCAAATGCTTACTTTCCTCCTAATGGACTACCATATATAGCCATTATAACCATGCTATAAATACAGTGAGGGAAAATGTTCATATTGTTTTTTTAAAAACCTTTTTAAAAAATTACAGCTGAAATACAATAAATACTATATTAGTTTCAGGTGTATAACATAGTGATTCAACATTTCTATACATTATGGAATGATAAGTACAAGTTACCATCTGTCACCATATGGTGTTATTACAGTATTATTGACAATATTCCCTGTGACTTACTTATTTTATAACTGGGAGTTTGTACCTCTTAATCCCCTTCACCTATTTTGCCCATCCCTCACCCTCCCTCCCATCTGGCAACCACCAACTCTCTGTATTTATGAGTCTGTTTATTTTTTGTTTATTTATTTGTTTTTTTAGATTCCACAAATAAATGAAATGGTATGGTATTCATCTTTCTCTGACTTATTTCACTTAGCATAATACCCCCCAGGTCCATCCATGTTGTCACAAATAGCAAGATCTCATTATTTTTTATGGCTGAGTAATATTCTGTTGTGTATATATACCACATTCTCTCTATCCGTTCATCTAGTGATAGATACTTACGTCACTTCCGTATTTTGACTATTGTAAATAATGCTGCAGTAAACATAAGGGCGCATACGTCTTCTTGAATCAGTATTTTGGCTGTCTTTAGGTAAATATCTAGAAGTGGATTCACTGGATCAGATGGTATTTCTATTTTTAATTTTTTGAGGAACCACCATACTGTTTTGCGTAGCGCCCGCACCAATTTACATTCCCACCAACAGTCCACAAGGGTTCCTTTTTTATTTATGAGCCTCATCAACATTTTTTTTTTTTATTCTGACTGGTGTGAGGTGATATCTTACTGTATTTTTTATTTGGAGCTCCCTGGTGATTAGTGATGTTGAACATTCTTCATGTATCTGTTGGCCACCTGTATGTCTTCTGTGGCAAAATATCTCTTTGGGCAGGTCCTCTGCCCAGTTTTTAATCAGAATGATTGTTCTCTTTTTAGTGATGAGTTACATGACTTCTTTATATATTTTGGATATTAACTCCTTATCAGATATATCATTTGTGAATATCTTTTCTTATTCAGTAGGTTACCTTTTCATTTTGTTGGTGGTTTCCTACATTATGTGAAAGCTTTTAATTTGATGTACTCTCAATTCTTGTTTTTGCTTTTGTTGCCCTTGCATAAGGAGGCAGATCCTTAAAAAAATATTGCTGAGGCTGATGTCCGAGAGTTTATTGCCAATGTTTTCTATTAGAAGTTTTATGGTTTCAGGCCTCACATTTAGGTCTTTAATCCATTTTGTGTTTATGTTTGTGTATGGTGTAAGAAAGTGGTCCAAGTTTCATTCTTTTGCATGTAGCTGTCAAGTTTTCCCAGCACCATTTATTGAAGAGACTGTCTACCTTATTGCTTATTCTTGCCTCCTTTGTTATAGGCTAAATGGCTATATAAGCACGGGTTTACTTCTGGGCTCTGTATTCTGTTCCATTGATTTATGTGTCTGTTTTTGTGCCAGTACCACACTGTCTTGATTACTACAGCTTTGTAGCACAGTTTGAAATCTGGGATTGTGGTAACTCTGGCGTTGTTCTTCTTTTTCCTGTTTTCTTTGGCTGTTCAGGGTCTTTTGCGGTTCCACACAAATTTTAGAATTCTTTGTTCTATTTTTGTTGAAAAATACTATTGGTATTTTCATAGAGATTGCGTTGAATCTGTAGATTACTTTGGATAGTATGGACATTTAGTGATATTAAGTCTTCCATTTTATAAGCATCGACTATCTTTCCATTTAATTGTGTCATCTTTAACTTCTTTCATCAATGTTTTATAGTTTCAGAGTGTAGATCCTTTATTTCATTGATTAAATTTATTCCTAGTCATTTTATTCTTTTTAATCCTGTTAGAAATGGAAGTATTTTCTTAATTTCTTTCTATTCCATTATTAGTGTATAAAAACACTACAGATTTCTGTGTACCAATTCTGTATCCTGCAACTTTACCAAATTCATTATTAGTTATCAAATTCCTACAACCTCCTACGATACAAGTTGAGAACCACCTTATAACGAGAGGCATTGTTACGAACACTGCTAAGAGAAGAGATCTTAAAAGGTCTCATCACAAGAAAAAAGTGTATTTTTGTAACTATGCACAGGGATGGATGTGAACTAAATTTATTGTAGTCATCATTTCACGAGGGTAACCTATATCGAATCATTATATTGTACACCTGAAACAAGTGAAATGTTATATCCATTACACTTCATTGAAAAAAAAAAAAAAAGAAGAAGAAGACAAAGTCTCCAGAAAGAGAAGGCAGGTGAGTGGAGGGATTGAAAGGAGGGGAGGAGAGAACATCTGGTATAGTGGTTTAGGAATGTGGGATGAAGCTGACTGGGGACATGGAGTGGTATTGGACAAAGGCTGAGAACCGGGGACTTATGATGGCAGCAATCTTCATATAAAACAACTTCCCTGTGGGAGAACTCAGCAGTGGGTATTAGAGCAAGAAGGAGGCCAAGGTTGGCCCGGAATCAAGGTTTTGTTTGGCAGGTGGCACCAGTATGGGAGGGCACTGGCTAGAGGACTTTTCTATGAGTGATAGCTGATGGGTCTGGACTTAGAACCAGGAAAGGCTGGATGACAATGAAGGGCTGACCAAGGTGAATAGCTTTAATCCATAAAATATATAGAAAGCTCATGTGCTTACTACACTAAAGCTCATATACTAAAATATATAAAAAGCTCATATTCATACTATGAATAGCCCTTCCCTTAAAACAAAGAGACAGGGAGAAGGACAAACATTGTATGTTCTCATTCATTTGGGGAATATAAATAATAGTGAAAGGGAATATAAGGGAAGGGAGAAGAAATGTGTGGGAAATATCAGAAAGGGAGACAGAACATAAAGACTCCTGACTCTAGGAAACGAACTAGGGGTGGTGGAAGGGGAGGAGGGCCGGGGGTGGGGGTGAATGGGTGACGGGCACTGAGGGGGGCACTTGACGGGATGAGCATTGGGTGTTATTCTGTATGTTGGTAAATTGAACACCAATAAAAAATAAATTTATTATAAAAAAAGGACATGTAGTATATACACACAATAAAATACTACTAACCGGGATCCCTGGGTGGCGCAGTGGTTTGGCGCCTGCCTTTGGCTCAGGGCGCGATCCTGGAGACCCGGGATCGAATCCCACATCAGGCTCCCGGTGCATGGAGCCTGCTTCTCCCTCCGCCTGTGTCTCTGCCTCTCTCTCTCTCTCTGTGACTATCATAAATAAATAAAAAATTAAAAAAAAAATTTAAAAAAAAAAATAAAATAAAATACTACTAACCATAAAAAAAAAAGCAAAGAGACAAAAATCATGAACAAGAATTACAAATAACCTAACAAATATATGGAGTATGTTCACCCTCATAGTGGTTAAATCAATGAGAATTTAAATACTGAGGTATCATTTTTCACCTACCATAGTAGGAAAGAAAGCCTAATTTTTTTTTTCTTTTTGAGAGGGGAAGGAACGAGAGGGGGAGAGAGAGAGAGAGAGAGAGAGAGAGAGAGAGAGAGAGAGAGAGAGAGAGAGAGAGAGAATCCCAAGTAGGCTCCACACCCAGCATGGAGCTCCATCTCACGATCCAGAGATCATGACCTGAGCTTAAATCAAGATTCGAACACTTAACTGACTGAGCCCCCCAGGTGCCCAAGTCCAACTTTTAAAAATGAAAGTGCTTCATGCTGTTGAATGAGAGGAAAACTTCAGGGGTGTAAGTTAATGTGAATCTTTACGAAGATAACTTGGCCACAATTTCTACAAGCCTTGACATTTTTACCCCTTGAATTAGTAGTTTTACTGCCAGGAATTTATAAAGGAAATAATACAAAAGAAAAAAATTGAGAGAGAGAGACATCCTTCTCACTCCCTTGCTGGTCAACACTGCACTTGTATCCAAAGAACTAAGTCCAGTTAACCTTCAGGAATAATGAAATTTTAGGACCGTTAATGTCCTCTGAGGCTCTCTGTTCTCCAATTGATAGACATCACAATAAAATAAGCTTTCTCAGCCAACTTTTCCACAGAGCAGGTCAATCAAAATTTCCCTAACTTGATTGTAATTACTCCTGCATTTCTCTTCCTCCTCAGTTTCTAAAATTAGCTCTTTGGTTATCTCCCACTAGACTGTGAACTCCTCAAGGACAGAGATATCAGTCTTATTATCGGTCTTCTCTCCACCTCTACACCCTTTTGCTAACACTCACATGGCAGGTGCTTCCTAGATAGGCGCAGCATTGGCTTTCGTTTCAGCTGCACCCTCCTCCGTTATTCCCCATCCTCTACCCTCTTTGGCTTGTGCATTTGGCTGAAGATCAAGCTGGTCTCTTTGTTCAGTTAATTTGTTCTTAAGTGTCCTTGTGTGGATGTGCCAACACGTTGGCATATCCAAGATGCCATGTTTATTAATAGACTCTTGCGTCACACACCTTGAAGCAAGGTTCAGGGTCAATGGCTCTCTGGGTTTATCAGTATAATGAAGGGATGTGGCAACACGTGGGCAGTAAAACATGGTAGAGAATCAGTTGACTCATGAAAAGTTAAAACTGGAGAGGAGCTCAGGAAATTATGGGGTTGTTCCATTCTCTACTCCAATTTTGCAGAAAAGGAATCTGAAGATCAGAGAGGGGCAGATTTCCCAAGTTTACTGGTTCATGGAATGGTTGAGATAAGAGTCCAGGGTCTACACAGCTGGCGTATTATGATTTCCAGGGCACAAGTCATCCAAAGTATGTGTCAGGAGAACATGTGAGCTACAGAAGCGTATGAGAGAGGGAGGGCAAGACCAGAAAGCCCAGCTATGTTGAGTGACATAGTGGAACTTGATAGTGGAGGGAGAAGTTGCCAGTGATTCTGTGAGAGGGCCTGGTTGGAGAATAGGGACAGAGATGTGGGGCAGACGTAGACAGGTATCTAGATGAAATAGGAACAGCGTGGCATGATGAGTAGAGCATGGCCTTTGAAAGCTGGAATGTAGTCCTAGGGCTGTCACATATCCCCTTTTTACTGAACTTCTCTAAGACCCAAGTCTGTAGTCTGTAAAACTTGCCCATAGAACCGACTTCTCGGGGTTGGGTTAAAGGAGACCATGGATGTGTTGTGTTATTCAGCTTGGTACCTGGAGAGAGCTCTGGAAGATGGTGGTTTGTGACATTCTCATGGAGGGCAAGTCTTGTGGCCCTTTTGGGAGGTTAAAAGTGAACACTGTTCCCTACATCAATCTTCAGGACGCTTTCAGACAGGGTCCATCAGTCCCTTCCCTGACGGAGGACCTAACCCTATGGGGCTGATTGCACTCTATAGTGGGCTCAGCAAACTTCATCCTGTGGGCCAAGTTCAGCCAGCTGGCTGTTTTTGTAGGACCTACAAGCTAAGAGTGATTTTTACATTTTTTGATCACTAAAAAAAAAACAAAAACAAAAAACAAAAACATATTTTATAAAATGTGAAAATCACGTGGAATCCAAATTTCAGTGTCCATAAATGAAGTCTTATTGGCACACAGCCACACACATTGGTTCACATATTGGCTCTGGCTGCTTTCGTGCTACCATGGGACAGTCCAGGAGTCAAGACAGAGATTCCATCTCATTACTTCATATTGCTCCTCACACAACACACATCACAGTGATGCAGCTGGAACTTGACAGTGTTTCAAATGCCATGTGTATGGTCTTACCAGGACATTTTTTTTTCCTTTTTTAAATTACCAACGCATACCCATCACATCAAAACAAGAAAAGAAAAATGGATTTCAAATATCGTGCTTTTGAATCACAGTATGGATTATTTTGTTACCAAATTAGATGGCAAAGCATTACTAATTATGCAGTGATGTGATACGTGGGCTAAAACAATAGATTGTGTTACTATTACCAGACTAAGGACATATTACAATATTCCCAACTCACAGGAAAGTAACCATCAGAAAAAATAGGAACTTTTAAGTAGAATATTTCATTGCAGCAGAGTGTGTTCATAAAATTAATGAAAATGAAGCCACAATCAAAGCAAGTGTCCAAGTGGCTCATTTGTTAGCCAAGCAAGAAATGTTAATTAAATTGTGTTTGATTGGGGACGCCTGGGTGGCTCAGTGGTTGAGCGTCTGCCTTCAGCTCAGGGCGCGATCCCAGGATCTGAGTCCCACATTGGGCTCCCTGCAAGGAGCCTGCTTCTCCCTCTGCCTGTCTCTCTCTCTGTGTGTATCTCATGAATAAATAAATAAATCTTTTTAAAAAAGGACAGAAAAAGAAGTGTGTCCAGAGGAAAGATACCTATTTAACACTGTTTTCAGCAAGAACAGAGCTGAGAACACTGGGAAGAGCATCAATTGGCAATTAACAAGCACCTTTGAGTGGCTTTCCCTGGCTCTTGATATATGTTACCCATACTACTCAGTTGTTGTTTATTCAAGGAGTCAGTGAGAAGTTGGAAGTGACTAAAGAACTAGCCTCTATGGAACATCTACAGGAGAGAATATTTTCAAAGTGGAATTATACACTTTCAATGGGTGAATTAAATCTCAATAAAGCTGTTTTTTTTTTTTTTAAAAAAAAGGACATTTTCAAAGAAGTTGCGAAAGCACTACTTCAGTATAAGCTGAAGTAGAATCTGCTAAGATATGTTACAACTGATGGTGGGAGAAATAAATACGGAGTGGGAAAAGTTATAGTTGGATTCATTCACAAAGCATGAAAACATTAGGCATTTAAAGCTTATGGTAGGGCAGCTCCGGTGGCTCAGCAGTTTAGTGCTGCCTTCAGCCCAGGGCCTGATCCTGGAGTCCTGGGATCGAGTCCCACATCAGGCTCCCTGCATGAAGCCTGCTTCTCCCTCTGCCTGTGTCTCTGCCTCTCTGTTTCTCATGAGTAAATAAATACAATCTTTAAAAAAATAAAAAATAAAAAAAAAATAAAGCTTATGGTAATTAGGGGTGCCTGGCTGGCTCAGTCAGAAGAGCAAGCAACTCTCCATCTTGGGGTTGTGAGTTTAAGCCCCCCTTTGGGGGTAGAAGTTACTCAAAAGTAAAAAAAAAAAAAAAAAGTAAATAAATAAATACATAAATAAATACATAAAGCTTATGGCAATTCCGTGTATTACTCATGAGTATTCTGTGGAAAATATTTCAATATATCAGGTGTTAAGGAACCAAGAGTGAACAACGGTTCAATAACAATAGTGAGCTTCACTCACTGTCAGTTGACTTAACCATCATTGGTTCTGTGAATTTCTCTCTTTCAAGACTATTTAAAAAATTTTAAGTAATTTCTACACTGAACGTGGGGCTCGGATTCACAAGGTCAAGATCAAGAGCCGCATGCTCTTTCATCTAAGCCGGCCAGACGCCTTGCTTTTTTATGAGGTATGGAAGCTAGTCCTAGTCGTATCCTGACTCGCCCTACTAGAAAGCAGTTTGATGAAGGGGCAGTTGTAAAGTTTTATTGCAAGTTTGTGAGTGCAGGGCTGAGATTAAAATCCTTCTGAGCCGGAAGAACCACTCTCAACCACTATTATCAAACAGGAATGGCTTTTGAAGTTATCTTTTGCTAAAAACCTAATAATGATTCCTAATAAACTCAACTTCTCATTACGATGCAAAGTGGCATGGACATGCAAATTTTTACTGTGGCAAAGTCATTTCAACAACTAATGTTGTATAATTCACAAGTAGTGTATAGCTGCTTTCTATACTTCTCCGTGCGGTCAAAAGCTAAATGAGGGACGCCTGGGTGGCTCAGTGGTTGAGCATCTGCCTTCGGTTCAGGTTGCGATCCTGGGGCCCTGGGATCTAGTCCCACATTAGGCTCCCCGCAGGGAGCCTGTGTCTCTGCCTCTTTTTCTGTGTCTCTCATGAATAAATAAATAAAATCTTTTAAAAAAAAAAAAGTTGAAATGAAAAGATCTTCCTCCCCATACAAATTTGCAGCCAATGTATTTTTTGAACTTAAACTACGGGTTCCAGTAGTGTTTTTCAGATTTCATTACAAGTGTGAAGAAAATTTCTATATTCCAAAATCTGTTTTACTACATAGCTGAGAAGAGTATCTTCCTAAATTTCAATTATTATTATTATTATAAATTTTAATTGGAAGTAATTAATTTGCAATATAATGACATGCTAAAAGGCAACCACCAATAAAAGAATTTAATGGAATTCTATAACTGCCTTCTGAGCAATGAATATACTTAATTAAAATTACATGTTCATGGGCTGATGTCAGCATTTGACAGCACCTATCTGCGTGGACAGACATTTTCAAAATGAAATACATAAAATTTCATTATAAATCAGCATTAATAATTAAACACTTGGGCAGTCCCAGTGGCCCAGTGGTTTAGCACCGCCTTCAGCCCAGGGTGTGATCCTGGAGACCCGGGATCTAGTCCCCCGTCCGGCTCCCTGCATGGAGCCTGCTTCTCCCTCTGCCTGTGTCTCTGCCTCTTTCTCTCTATCTCTCTGTGTCTCTCAGGAATAAATAAACAAAATCTTTAAAAATATATAATTGAACACTTGTGATCAATTTTGATGATTGGGAACCTGATATTGAACCTCAATAAGCAAAATATTATTCCTGCCAAAGAATTCCTTTCTTCTATTAGTAAACCAGTATTACCAAAAATTGTGCTTGATTATTACGATCTTTTAAATCTCATCAATAAAATTTATTTTGGGAATTTGTATTCTTTCCTCTGTAAATGTGTACATAATATCCTTTATTTTGCCTCTTGGCCCACCAAGCCTAAATACTTACCATCTAGCTCTTCATAGAAAGTGCTAAGCCTGACCTAAGTCACCGTCCCACCTGCGCTATTATGATAGTAAATCTACTTCACGGTTTTGAGTCAATAAGTGTAAAGTGTGTAGAATGGTGGTGTGTGGTAGGTGCTTTTTCAATATAAGTTGTTAATATTAATAGCTATATTTCTGGAACTCTTCTGAGCTTTCTGAGCTATACAGAAATTGTGGCCCTTACAAAAGGTTATCTGTAGGTGAACAAAAATGTTCTTTCGGATAGGCTTCACTAAAAGTGCCCTGAGCCGGAAGAACATTACTTAATCCACCCCAGGTCTTTTTTTTTAAGATTTCATTTATTTTGATAAGAGAGAGAGAGCACACAAGCAAGGGGAGTGGCTTGCAGAGGGAGAGGGAGCCTCCAGGTTGGGCTTGATTCCAGGATCCTGGGATCACGAGGTCACAACTGGAGCCAAAGTCCACCCAGGCGCCCTCTCCAGCTCTTTTTTTTTTTTTTTTTAAATACCTTTGTGCTTCTCCATCTGCCCCCCCTTCTTCTCCTACTTCTTCTGGTAGCAGCTTTATTGACATAGAATTTATATACCATACAATTCACTCATTTAATTCAGTGCATCACCACAACCAATTTTGGACATTTCCATCATCCAAGAAAGAAACCAGCACTTTCTCAGCCATCATCCCCAAATCCTCCCACTCCCCCCACAGCCCTTGGCCATAACTAATCCACTTTCTCGTCTCTGTAGATTCACCGGTTCCAGATATTTAATATAAATGGAATCCTGTGATATGTGGCCTTTGGTGACTGTCGTGTTTTCCCCAGCATAGTATTTTCAAGCTTCATCCACACGGTAGCTTGTATCAGTACTTCTTTTTTGTGGCAGAACAATATTCCAGTGTATGGATGTGCCAGTTTTGTTTATTCGTCAGCTGATGGACGCCGGGTTCTTTCTGTCTTTTGGCTATTATGCACCATGAACATTCCTGAGTAAGCATTTGTGTGGACATATTGTCAGTTCTCCCGGGGGTACCCCGAGAAGTAGAACTGCCAGGTCACATGGCAGCTCGATGTCCAATGCTGAGGAATTGTCAGACTGGTTTCCCAAGTGGTTGCACCAATTTTGCATTTCCACCAGCAGCGTATGGGGGTTCTGATTTCCCATCTTCACCAACACTTGCAATCAATCTGTTGTTCTTGTTATTATTATTATTAGACTAAAGACTAGAGACTGTAAAGTGATATCCAGCTCATTTTTGATTCTCTGAGATGAGGACTGGGGAAAGCTACCTTCCTCGCCACTCCATGCTGGGTCCATGTGGGGATGCCACCCTGAGAGCCCCGCCCTGAGAGAGCACCAAGCTTTTGACACTAAAACTTAAAATCTTTTTCAAAGGAGAAGAGGCTCCCAGAGATTATGCCCCACTGGTAGCTCTTCAGTTCACAAGTTCAAACATTTACTTGACCCTCTCAGAAGGCATTATTGGGAAATGTGGAAATATTTTTCAAAGGACTACGAATACTTAGAAGCAGATTATTACCAGGGAGCTTGACTCCACAGAATGAGATGGCTTCTGGAGAGTAGTTCTGCAGAGGCCACTGCCCACCTCCCACCCTACCTCCCTATGATTTACTGAGACATAAGCAGCCTTCTGGGGAGAGGAACCAGGGCCACTGGGAGAGAGGTCTCCATACAGGAAGGAGAAGTGTCCCTGGAGATGCAGGAGGTGTCCCTGAGTGTCCCTGAGGCAGGAGGCCAGGAGGGCGAGTGGTTTCTGGTTCTGCCCTGTGAGGCAGCTGCTTCCCTGGGTGGAGCAGAAATGGGGACACTTGCCCCTGTCAACTTAAAATAGCCAGGTATTTTACAGGCAAAATAAGCACAGATAGGAACAACAGAAGAATTAGAAACTACGGCAGACCACAGGCAAGTCCAGAGACAAAGGGAAGGGAAAGTCAGCTTCTGTTAGCTTTTAGGAGAAAATCAGGCAGACTTGTTTGAACAAAAGTTCACTGGAGAAGAACAAGAGTTGGAGGCTGTTTCCTCACTGGCTGCCACTGGCAGCTGGGGCAGGGAGGGAGCTTCCTTCTTTTTCTTAAAAGCAGGCTATGAAATTCCTATGTGAAAAGTGTTCTCCTTTGTTAAGATAAGGCTGATCTTCCTGGGGCACCTGGGTGGCTGGCTCAGCGGCTGAGCATTTGGCTCAGTCCGTGATCCCAGGGTCCTGGGATCGAGTCTCGCATCCGGCTCCCAGCAGGGAGCCTGCTTCTCCCTCTGCCTGTGTCTCTGCCTCTCTGTGTCTCTCAAATAAAATCTTAAAAAAAAAAAAAAAAAGAATGATCTTCCTTCTTCCTGCTGGTTATACAGGCTGCAAGGAGCAGGACATGCATGAGCACGCCCCTGCAAGGACTTCTCCACTCGGCTTTAAATGAGGTCTCTGAAAAAAATAAATTTAAAAAAATAAATAAATAAATAAAATAAATGAGGTCTCTGATTCTCGCACTCCCGAAGAAAGTCTGCCAGTGGAGGCTATTATGTGCCTACTGCGTGCTGGCTTCTGGTGGGCGTCACTCTTACTGGGTGCGCTTAGCAGAGTATTTCAAGGTGAGCCCTTCCCCTTACACATGCACCCACCACATCCTGACTGTGTCCTTCATAGCACTTTGTACAGAGGCAGCTCAGAGATGCTCATTTCAGCTCATCACTATGAACTCAGAGCCTGGGATAGCGCCTGGCGCTTACAGATACTCTAAAGTATTTGGTGGATGAAGGAAATAATCTAAACTCAACCCTGGCTGGTGGAACCCAAGTCTGTTACCTCCCTGCATATATTATTTTGCAGTTTATTCCCAGTAAAAATAGAGTATTGCTGGAAATTTCCTTTGTTATAATGACTACCTAATATTTTTCTCAACAACTCACCAAATTTGTTTTGACCAAGCTCAGCTTTTGGATGTTTATATAGTTTTACATTTTTTCTTTCTTTCTATTATTTTAAAAATTTTTTAAAAAGATTTTATTTATTTATTTCTGAGAGACAGAGACCTAGGCAGAGGGAGGAGAAACAGGCTCCATGCAGGAGCCCGATGGGGGAGCCGGATGCCGGACTCGATCCTGGAACTCCAGGATCACATCCTGAGCCAAAGGCAGATTCTCAACTGCTGAGCCACCCAGGTGTCCCTCTTTTTTTTTTTTTTTTTAGATTTTATTTATTTGAGAGAAAGAAAGAGAGCATGAGCTGGGGGTGGGGTAGAGGGAGAAGCAGACTCCCTGCTGAGCAAGGAGCCTGATGCGGGGCTGGATCCCAGGACCCTGGGATCATGACCTGAGCCACAGGCAGATGCTTAACCAACTGAGCTACTCAGGCGCCCCGTTTTACATTTTTTTCTTTGAAAAATAATAGTGATACATCCTTGTACAAATGTCTTAGAGCTCATGTCTAGCTATTCCCTTGGAACAAATTCTTAGAAATTTCTTTTCTTTTTTTTATTGAAGTATAATTAACATTTGGCATTATATTAATTTCAGGTGTATAGATTCGACAATTCTATGCAGCACCCAGTGCTCAAGATTAAGTGTACTCTTTAATCCCCATAACTTCTTTCACCCATTCCCCCACCCTCCTCTCACCTGGTAACAACAAGTTTGTTTGCTGTAGTTAAGAGTTTGTTTCCTGGGGCACCTGGGTGGCTCAGTCAGTTGGACGATGCTTTCGGCTCAAATCATGATTCTGAGGTCCTGGGGTGGGGCCCTGAGTCAGGCTCCCTGCTTAGCAGGAAGTCTGCCCCTCTCCATCTGCCCCTCCTCCAATCCTGGCCTCTCTCTCTCTCTCAAATAAATAAAATCTTTTTTTTTTTAAAGTATGTTTCTTGGTTGGTCTCTTTTGTTTCTTTTTTTTTTTTAATATTTTATTTACTTATTCATAAGAGACTTATTCAGAGAGAGAGAGAAGCAGAGATCCAGGCAGAGGGAGAAGCAGGCCCCACACAGGGAGCCGGATCCGGATTCAATCCCAGGACTCCAGGATCACGACCCCGGCCAAAGGCAGGTGCCAAACTGCTGAGCCACCCGGGGATCCCCCTTTGTTTTGTTTCTTAAATTCCACATATGAGTGAAATCGTACAGTATTTATCTATGACTGACTTATTTTACTCAGCACAATATCCTCTAGATCCAACCATGTTGTCACAAATGGCAGGATCTCATCCTTTTTATGGCTGAATAATATCCCATCACATATACTTAGCTATACAGACAGCTGTAGCCATAGGTACGTGGAAAACTGTATCACCTGTATGTGTCTATACCTAGATCTGCATCGGTCTACGGACGGCTGGGCTGCTCCACAGCTTGCCCATTGCCAATAGGTAAAAGCCCAGTAGTGGAATTCCCGAATCTTACGGTAATTCTGCTTTTAATGGTTTATTTCCCCGCTGATGTCTTTGTTGGCCGGCTCATCGTTGAGCAGCCTGTCGTGCACCCTCCCCCTGTCCGTGGGGTCCCCCTTACTCCGGGGCTTGCTCTCTAGCTCCACACCCCCGCGGTCGGGAGGCGCAGGTCGGCTTCAGTCCTTTCCTAACTCATGGAGATTTGTTTCGTAGCCGACGGGGAGCCGACGGGGAGCCGGGCGCTGGCACCGCAGGGACCCCGCGTGGGGCGCTCTCGGCTCCCGGGGGCGGGGCGGATGGGGCGGCCCTGCCTGAGCCGGGGGTGGGGGTGGGGGTGGGGATGGTGGGGATGGGGGTGAGGATGGGGGTGGCGGTGGGAGCTGGGCGGTGCAGGTCAGACGCGGCGGCCGTGCCCGAGCGGGGTGGAGGTGCAGGTGGGAGTGGGGGTGGGCGCAGTGGGACGGGCGCAGGGCGGTGCAGGTCGGGCGGGGCGGCCCTGCACGAGCCCCGGGGGTGGGGATGGGGGTGGGGATGGGGGTGAGAATGGGAGTGGGGGTGGGGGTGGGCGCGGGGCGGGGGGAGCTGGGCGGTGCAGGTCGGGCGGGGCGGCCCTGCCTGAGCTGGGGGTGGGGGTGGGTGGGAGTAGGGGTGGCAGTTGGGGTGGGGGTGGTGCAGGTTGGCGGGGCGGTCCTGCCCGAGCCGGGGCCTGGGGGTGCAGGTCGGGGTGCGGGTGGGCGCAGTGGGACGGGCGCGGGGCGGTGCAGGCCGGACGGGGGTAGGGGGCGGCCCTGCCGGAGCGGGGCTGGGGGTGCAGGTGCGCGTGGGGGTGGGGCTGTGCCCGGGGCCGGGGGGTGGGGGCGGGCGCGGTCCCGGCTGGGCCAGCGCGGAGCACGGCGGCGGGAGGGGGGGTGCGGGCGGCGCCGGGCGCGGGGCAGGTCTGGGGCCGCGTGCTCCCGTGGGTGCGGGGCGGGGCCGCGCTGCTGGGTGTCCGCCCCGGGACGCCCCCCCTCCCCCCCCCCGCCGGGTCGCCGCTGCTGAGCCCGCGCTTGCCCGGGGACGTTGCAAGTGCCCAGACTTCGCAAACTTGCCAGGTAAGCGGCGCTGGGCTCGCAGCCGAGCGTGCCGGGAGCCCGTCTCCCAGGCGCCCCCCCGCCCCGCCCCGGCCCGGGGTGGGAGCTTGAGCCCGTGGCCTCCCTCCCGCGGGGGTCCTGCTGCGGGCTTGCCCCCCACCTGTCTCTGCCCCTCCTCCGCTCCCGGAGGCCTCTCCCTACAGGTGACCCAGGCGGGCTGCTTTCAGGGTGAGCGGCACTCACCTGGCTGCTTCTCAGCGTGTCTGTGTCTGTGCAGCAGGATGGGCTCAGGGGCCTCCTACTCCGCTATCTTTCCAGAAGGTGGGGTATATCCGTTATTTGGAAGGATTCATGAGAGATCCAGAGAGAGAGAGAGGCAGAGACCCAGGCAGGGGGAGAAGCAGGCTCCATGCAGGGAGCCGACGTGGGACTCGATCCCGGGACCCCGGGGTCATGCCCTGGGCAGCAGGCAGATGCTCAACCACTGAGCCATCCAGGTGTCCCCTCCTTTTTTTTTTTTTTTTTTTTTTTTTTAAGAGATTTTATTTATTTAATTCATAAGAGACACACAGAGAGAGGCAGAGACACAGGCAGGGGCAGAAGCAGGCTCCATGCAGGGAGCTGGAGGCAGGACTCGATCCCAGGACCCGGGGGTCAGGACCTGAGCCCAAGGCAGATGCTCAGCCGCTGAGCCACCCAGGCGCCCTTGGGGATGTGTCCATTTTTTAAAGGTCTGTCATCCGTATTCCCGGCTCCCCTTTCCCCTAAAGACTGTGGATAATAAGGTCGGTGTGTCACACTCCATCACCAACAGTAATTTCTATCATCCTTTAAATCTTTGCCGGTGACATGGGCCCACTGTCAGAGCATCTAACTGGCTCCCAGGGCTGGGCAGCCTCTCAGGGAATTGCTCGTGAATACGTGCAGAGGTTTTATTTCAGATTTGTCATAAAGAAGATCGTTCCTGAGAAAGATCAAAAATTCCTTCTTAGAAGAGACATTTCAGGGGACACCTGGGTGGCTCAGTCAGTTGAGTATCTGCCTTCAGATCAGGTCATGGTCTCAGGGTTCTGGGATCGAGCCCCTCATCGGGCTTCCTGCTCAGGGGGGGAGCCTGCTTCTCCCTCTCCTCTGCCCTGTGTCAAATAAATAAATAAATAAATTTTTTTTTTTTAAGAAGAGACATTTCATAGATAACTTGACCAGTAATCAAAAAGGATGTCTGGTTCAAGAGTATGGGGATAGCTGCCCGTTGAGCGTAAGCCCTGAATGTCAAGCTAAACGTCATTGCCCAGCCCCGTGCTGGGAGGGGGATATAGGAGCCAAATTTCCAAGAACAGGCACTTCTCTGATTAACTTCCATTAGAAAACAGCACAGTAAAAATAAATAAATAAATAAATAAATAAATAAATAAATAAATAAATAAATAATAAAAAGAAAACAGCACAGTTCAGCTCCAACTGCGGCTTGGTTTAGTTTTTCTCTTTTCCTGGTGTAATGTGACGTTTTTCATGGTGCTGATATTTTGTATTTCTGTTTTAACTTACTTAGTTACTTTCTCACCCGCACAAGTCTGAAGGGCCTTTCTCCAACTCACCCAAGAACGTGTTCTAGCATGATGTCTTCTGAATGTCAGACAATTTACTACCACCCTCAGGATTCTTTTTTTTTTTTTTTTTTTTTAAGATTTTATTTATTCATGAGAGACACAGAGAGAGGCGCAGACATGAGCAGAGGGAGAAGCAGGCTCCCTGCAGGTGGGACTCGATCCCAGGTCTCCAGGATCAGACCCTGGGACAAAGGTGGCACTAAGCCGCTGAGCTACTGGGGCTGCCCCCCCCCCCTTTTAAAGATTTTTGTTTGACAGAGACAGAGCTCTAGCACATGTGCTTGTGCATGAGTGGGGGGAGGAGCAGAGGGAGAATGGGGTGGGGGTTCTGGACCGACCTCTCGGCTGAGCAGGGAGCCTTATGTGGAGCTCTATCCCAGGACCTATCCCAGGACCCTGAGATTACGACCTGAGCCCAAGGCAGACTCTCAACCAACTGAGCCCCCCAGGAGCCCCTGAATTTACTTTTAATTTAAACTTTACATCATCACCTTCCTTTATCACAAATATTAAGTCACCATAAAATAAATACAATAAAAATAAAGTGTCAGTGGGTCCTAGGTGGGCATCTCTGTCAAAGTCTCTGTGCCTGGGGCTGCTCTGTCTTCCTTGTAAAAGAAAATATCCAAGCACCGGCGCAGTCACATACACGGGCAGTAAATGTGATTTTCTCCTGGTGTAATCAGAGTGACTGAAACACATTTGAAAAGGCAATTACTTTCCCCCTCCAAGTGAATCAGTATTTTCCAATGGTGACCACAGACCACTTAAAATCATCTTGTGTGCCACGGGCATCCTGGCTGTCACACCTGAGCACACATCAGAGTTAACCTAGAGTCTTGTTAAAACGGTTGGGGAGACAGCTGAGGCAGTAAGTCTGGTGCTGGGGCTGAAAATATGCATTTCTAAAAAGTTCCCAAGTCATGGGGCTGCTGCTGGTCTGGGGAACACTTCGAGGGCAACTGCTGTCATTGCATCATCTCTCATTTTAGGGATAACTAGACTGGGGAAGCTGACAGGTGCAAAGTAGAAACCACTGCGACCCCCAAACAGGTGCTAACATACTCCCTTCTGTTGATGGCAGTTTTTCTCTCGAGGAGCAGCAAACCCCAGCCCAGGCCTGGCACCCCTAAGAGCTCTGTTTATAATCCCCAGCACCACCCACTCCTCCATGAGGAAGCCTGAACTACAGTTTGTTTGCACACCTACTGGCACCTCCGTGGAGCACCTCTCAATGAGCCCAGGAGGTGAGAAGTCAGGCTACTTCCTGGGGAAAGCCCCTTCGTATAACTTCTCCCAGAGCTTAGTTCCAGAAGGTCGATAATGGAATGGTGACGTCGGAGAGGCCCACCGGGGCCTGATCCCACAGGGAGTGTGCATTTTATTTCAAGTGCAGCAACAGGAAGTCATGGGAGCGTTTCAACAGCACAGGCCCCCAGTTCATTTCCTCCCTGACCTTCCTCACAATGTGAGCTTACCTGGTCTTTGTTGGGTTGGTTGTTGCCCACCCTCCATGAGGGCTTCCCTGCTTTGTTCACTCCTCTGTCCCCAGCAGACACAAAGCAGGGGCTCAGTTAACACTTAGGGCATAAAGGAAAGAACAGGCAAATGCCAATGAGTTTGCCTGAGGGGCAGGGGGCAGGGAGGGATGCAAAGTAAACGATGGAGTCCTGCGTCTTCAGATTCACAGTGTATTGGGAGAACTGATTTTTCAAAATAAGTTGTTGGTTGCCATAATTAAATTATTCGTAAAAGAGAAAATTCATAAAGCAATGTGGGGAAAATGCTCTCCCCTCATTTTAAAGACACGCTGCTAGCCAGACAAACTGAAACAACATTTTACATCTTTAAACACGCTTGCATGGCTGATACCCAATTCCGGTGAGGGTGCAGATGATTTCATAAGCTTTAAAAAGGCTGTATTCCCTTCAAAAGGAAATTCGGGAACAGATATTAAGAGCCATAAAAAAAAATGTTTGTTTTTTTGTTTTAACTGAGAAATAACATTTAAAAATGACCTTCTGCCTGAGAAATTGACTTCTGGGACTTTATCCCGAGGAAATACTTTCAAATGAGTGGAAAATTGTGTGTGCAAACTATATTTTTTTTTTGTGCAAACTATTAATGCACAGAACAGCACAGATGAATCTCAACATAGTTATGCTGAGTGAAAGAAGCCAGACCAAAAAATAAAAATTCCGAAACCCCAGTACATCTGTATGATTCCATTTATATAAAATTCTAGAAAATGCAAACTAATCTATAGTGACAGAAAGCCAATGGGTGGTTATCTTGGCCTGGGGGTGTGGGGAAGGATGGGCACAAGACTTTTGGGGATTATGATAATATTTGCTATCTTGATTATGACCATCATTTCATGGGTGTACGCACATATAGCGACTTTAAATATTTGCAGCTTCCTTTCCATTCCTTATGCCTCAGTTAAGTTGGAAAAGAAAGGACTGGATATCCACAGTAATATGGACGAATTTTGAAATTGTGTGAAGGAGGAGATCCAGACCTAGAATAGTATGTACTGTATGACTTCATATTTATATACAGTTCTAGAAAAAGCAAACACTAGTCTCTAGTGACACAAAGCAGGTCAGTGGTTGCCTAGGGTTGGGAGTGGAGGGAGGACTGGACTGCAAAGGGGCAAGAGGAAACCTTTGGGTGCGATAGAAACGTTCTGTGTCGTGATTTTAATGGTAGTTTCACCACCGTGTCTACATAGGTGGATATACAGCTATCAAAACTCAGTGAGTTTGACACTTTAGATGGATCCGTCTATTGACACAAATAAAAAATTGATGTAACTCGACAAAGCAAATTTAAAAAGAAAAAAGAAAAGACGGAAAAGAGCCTTCGATTTAACTTTTGGGGCCAGGAATCCTTCAGGCTGAGAATACCAGCAGGGGGGTGCTGTTTATTTGTTTGGAAAAGATATTTCAGTGGGCCTCTTGTCTCCATAAGAGCAAACCTGAAATCCTATTCCCTAAATGGAGACTTTTGAGACAACAAGGAAGGAACTTTGTGTGGGATAACATAAAAAAAGTTTTGCCTTCACTAAGGTCCGAGGTAAAACTTGGGCTAATCTTCCCAAGGGGTGTCTGGACTCACCCCCCTGGCGGGGCTACCCCCGGGGGAGCTGGGCTTCAGAGGGGACTGGAGGGAGGCCTGGGTTAGGAAGCTCCTGGCCTGAGGGGCGGGCCCGTTCCTGAAATGGGAGAAGTCAGGGGTTCCCGGGCCAGAGGGAAGTCGAGAAGCCCCGGGAGTGAGGACAGGAGTCACCTGTGTCAGGCTTTTCCTTTTGCTTCGCTTCCTGAGCTGTCGCCCACCCGCCTCGGTGGAGTTAGGCCTAAGGCTACCGCGTTTGAGGGCACTAATGGGGCCGTCCAGGTAGAGTGCGGCCGTGGGCCACGGGAGCCTGGAGACGGGGATACAGAGTTGCTCGGAGTGCCCACCGGGAGGCCACCCCACAACTGAACACCCCCAGTGTGGGGAGAACGTGGACGAGCTCCCGGGGTTGGTGAGCTCCGGCGGGAGGGACGGAGGGCAGGGCGGGAGGGACGGAGGGCTGTTCCCAGGAGTCACCCGCTCCTAAAGGGACATTTGGGACATGAGGGGGTCCGCTACTCCCCCCGCCACCCCGTAGACCTCGCAGGGATGGGTAGGCTGTTTTCAGCTATTTGGACTGTGATAATTTGGATAGAATATTTTGAGCATTAAAATACTCTCTAAGGCCCGGCCCACTTCTTTTATCTCAAAAGCTCAGAGGAGGAGACCTACCCTACGGGGACCAAACCCCAACGAGTAATCGCCTCTGGCTGGTTGACGTCAGTTAACGACTGGACTTTGTACCCAGAAGAGAGTTAAAGCTAAGGACGGTTGGAGATAAAGTCATTTCCTCCTTGGGTTGCCCAGCAAGGACGTCCAAAATGAAAGGCCTTATCCTCCTCGCTCTTCTCCTATCCATGATCTCAGGTAAGAAACATTTTCTAATTTTCCCTTCCTTTAATCACGCTGGCTGTCTTGGAGGTAGACGCGGCAAGCTTAAGGCACCGGTCCCAAGGCCCAGCAGGCAGATTATCTTACGGATGGAATTGCTCCCCGCTTCTGCTCAAGGTGGAGAGAGACCGAGCAGAAGGACGGGCCTCGGGCCTCGTGACTCGCGTGTGGGGTTCAGCGCAGCAGAGATTTGTCTTCCAGAGCTCCTCAGGCCAGAACAATTCAGTAGGTTCCGAGGGGTCTGGTGCCTGGTAGCCTTTGCTTGGGCCCCCACAAGTCACTTGGACCCTAAGGCAGTGCAGGGACCAGGTTTCATCCCTGGTTCTGGCATCAAGAGTCTTTTGCCCCTTTCCACAAGGGAATCAACGTTTACCTCTGGAAAAATCCCTACACCCCTCTGGGTATTGGTTGGCTCTTCTATCAAACGTGGATGATCGTATCCATTGCACAGTTACCATCTGGCACAGGGAAAGCCCTTGTTTGATGAAAAGAGAACAGAAATAGGTCAAGATGACCAGCTGGTGAAGTGTTTTCTTCCTCCTGGAAGAGCAATTGTTTATCTCTTCAACCTTTTTTTTTTTTTTTCTCTTCAACCTTTAATGACTATTTGAGCCAGGCCCTGTTGAAGGTGAAGAGCCACATTCTGCCTACGGGGACTCACAGACCCAGGGGCCATTGGCAGGGTTTTTTTGTTTTTTGATTGTTTTATCCGAGGGTGTAGGAATTGCTTCCTCACTAAAACTTTTTTTTTTTTTTTTTTTTTTTTTTATGATAAGCACACAGTGAGAGAGAGAGAGAGAGGCAGAGACACAGGCAGAGGGAGAAGCAGGCCCCATGCACCAGGAGCCCAACGTGGGATTTGATCCCGGGTCTCCAGGATCACGCCCTGGGCCAAAGGCAGGCGCTAAACCGCTGCGCCACCCAGGGATCCCTAAAACTTTTTTTTTTTAAAGGTTTTATTTATTTATTTGACAGAGAGAAAGCACAAGTAAGGACAGAGGGAGAGGGAGAAGGAGGCTCCCCACTGAGCAGAGAGCCCGAGGTTGGGCTCCATCCCAGCACCCTGGGATCATGACCTGAGCTGAGGCGTCCCTCTCACCAAAACTTTAAAAAAATATTTTTTTTAACTAGTTGTCAATGTCCGAGTTCTTTGAGACAATGAAGTGTTCTAGGGGACTAATCACCGGACTGCTAAGAGTTTATTACTCCATATGTCCAGGTTTTCCTAAGAGTTGAAAAAAAGCTAACTCTGATGATCACCCTTAGGGCAAAGATGATCTCTATTCATCTTACTTTTTAAAAAATTAATGTGTCTAAAATTATTTAATGGGTAAACATCACTAGAAAATAATTTTGGAGGAAGTTTAATACACACTTAAATGAAGTATTTTTATTTCATCATTCTTTAAACACACCCCCTTTCCAACTCTTCCTAAATTGCCATATAAATGGGAAATGAGGACGATTGCCTTAAACTGTAAAGATAAAAGGTGGCCACTTTCAGGTCAAAAGAGTGCCCCCTGCTGTCATTTCCCATCATCCTCACAGAGGACAGGCACGCAGAAACCATGCTACTTCTCGGTACTGATCTTCCTACATATTAACTTTTTGCAATAGATTTCAGTAACATTTTTTTTCAGTTTTGTCTGTTGAACTTCTCATTTTATTTATTGTGGGATTTTGTGTGCATGTTGGAAGTGGTCATGTATTTTCCTTTTTAATGTAGTCACCTCTGCTTTTCAGGAAAGAGTGATTGGGTACAAATTAGTATTAAATAATAGCAACTGCCATTATATATTGAATGTTCTGTCTTCTGAAACTTGGTGTCTCTGTTCCTCCAGCCATCCAGTCAGACACTTCAAACTCAACTCCTACCACCACATCAACTCCTACCACCACATCAACTCCTACCACCACACCAACTCCTACCACCACATCAACTCCTACCACCACACCAACTCCTACCACCACATCAACTCCTACCACCACACCAACTCCTACCACCACATCAACTCCTACCACCACATCAACTCCTACCACTGCATCAACTCCTACCACCGCATCAACTCCTACCGCCGCATCAACTCCTACCACCGCATCAACTACCACCACATTAACTCCTACCACCACATCAACTCCTACCACCACACCAACTCCTACCACCACATCAACTCCTACCACCGCATCAACTCCTACCACCGCATCAACTCCTACCACCGCATCAACTCCTACCACCACACCAACTCCTACCACCGCATCAACTCCTACCACCGCATCAACTCCTACCACCGCATCAACTCCTACCACCACACCAACTCCTACCACCACATCAACTCCTACCACCACATCAACTCCTACCACCACATCAACTCCTACCACCGCATCAACTCCTACCACCGCATCAACTCCTACCACCGCATCAACTCCTACCACCACATCAACTCCTACCACCAAACCAACTTCACCTACTTCTACCTCATTGGTAAGTATGACTTCTGTATCAAGTACAGTTTCAACCACCACTGTCACCACCATCTCAGCTGTAACTGGCAACTCAAACACAACTACTACTTCTCCAACAACACCAGTGACCAATAACGGATCATCCGTCAACACAACCACACAGAATAATTCTTCAGCAACTACTAGCAGTGTCACTTCGTCCAAGACCAACACCCCAATCATTCCTTCCCCCCAAGGTAAGAGCCATTCCTTGCCTCAAAGACTGCTTGCTTGCAGACTCAGGGCATTGTGGAGGAGGGTAGGTAAGTGTGTTCTGTTGGCGGAGGGAAGTGGGTATAAAGACACCCAAGGTTTCCTTGCATATAAACCCCTGAAATTAAAAACTCAGAGTCACAAAGGCTAGTAGTGATGGCAGAGAGCCTAAACGATAACCCGCAGACTTATTCTGTACCTTCCCACCTATGTCACTTCAAGCTAGGTGTGGAATGTTTTTATGAACTTGGACATCACGAATGCTCCTTCTCCCCAGGAGATTTTTACAAATAGCTTCAGCATCCCTGAGAAGGCCAGATCCAAATAAATGCTGTCTCTCCAGCCCCACTGGTCTACTTGCCTAATCTACCCAAGGAAGGAGTCAGTTCGACCCTGGCTCCTTAACAGAGGTTAGTGAAAAAAGTTACAATGGTGGCTGATCACAGTTTGAATTCATAGAATTTGAGCCTGAGGGATAGAGAGCCAAACAACAGCAGTGCTCAAACAGTCCTAGACATGGTTGGGGCCATTGTCCAAAGGACCAATGTTTTGGGAGTACTAAGAGATGGCAATTGACCTCAAGCCAAAATTATTGAAACCACTGCCTCATTTCCGGAAGTTCGGTCTAGAACAGGAGCAAACCTCATCAGTAAAGGCAAACTGGTAAAAATGTTAGGGTTTGAGGGCCACAGTGGGGTTCCTTTCTGTTGCAACTACTCCACTCTGCCACTTTAACATGAAAGCCATCAAGGTCAATATACAAATGAATGAGCCTGGCTGTATACGATAAAACTTTATTCACAAAAACTGAAGACCAGTCAGATTTGGCTCATAAGTCATTGTCTGCCAACCCCTGGTCTATAGTAATCCTCAGATCTAGGCTCTGAAGGGTCTCAATAGATACTGTCATTCTCTGGGAAACTTGAGGCCCAGGAAGGGCAGCAATTTGCCCAAGGTCAAAGAGCAAGCTGATGTCTTCCCACACTGACTTCTTTTGGCTTCCCCCATGTTCTTTGACAGATCTAAGAAATGGATGATTAAGCAAGTAAAGCCAGGGCCTGTATGTAAGACCTGGTTCCTAGTCTGCTTTCACGAGCGAAGGGCCCGCCCTGAAGGCTAGGCCACCTGGGCCACAGCTGCACAACCAGCTCTAGTGGAGCCTGGGAAGGGAGCTTTTCTAAGCCATTTCTACTTCTCCAGATGTTCTCTCAGAAGAAGGCAGCCGCCTTATGTTCTTGGCCTGACCACTAGCTCACTGTGGGGATGGGGGCAGATCACTTCTCTCTTGCCTTCAACTTCCCCAGCGTCATAAGGTGTGAGTAAACTAAATGGCCACCAAAATCCCTTCCAGCTGTAACATCCTGTGACCTTATTCCTGGCACACAGAACCAGCTGACAGGTCTGTCCTTTATTGCCAGAGAGAAAGCTTACCAGGAGTTCTTTGGTGTATCCTGAGTGGAGTTGACTCAATTTCTTCCCTAGCATTTTCCAAATCACCCTGGCAATGCGACTGAGGCTTTTTAGAAACCCCTTTTATTTTACTTAGGATATTAACTCATGCCTTATTAGAGGGGTGGCCCTACTGTTGTTTATGAGATACTGCGCAATGCTCGCTTTCATCCCAGGAAGGCTTCCTTTTTTTTTTTTCTTTTAACTCTTGAAAAAAAAAATTTTAATACACCTTGTTTTTTAGAGCAGATCTTTGTTTTAAAGATTTTATTTATTCATGAGAGACACAGAGAGAGAGAGGCAGAGATGGAGAAGCAGGCTCCCCATGAGGAGCCTGATGTGGGACTCGATCCCGGAATCCTGGGATCACAACCTGAGCCAAAGGCAGATGTTCACCTGAGCCACCCAGGTGCCCCTCTATGAAGGTTTTTGAGTGGACATGTTTTCAGCTCCTTTGGGTAAATACCAAAGGATCATATGGTAAGAGTATGTTTAATTTTGTAAGAAACTGCCAAACTGTCTTCCCAAGTGGCTGCACCACTTTGTATTTCTCTCCAGTACGAGAGCTCCTATTACTCTATATCCTCATCAGCACTATTTTATTTTTTATTTATTTTATTTATTTGAGAGAGAGCATGAGTGGAGAGGAAGGGCAGGGGGAGAGAGAAAAGCAGGCCAGGGAGCCCAAGGTGGGACTCAATCCTGGGACCCTGGGATCATGATCTGAGCCAAAGACAGATGCTTAACCAGTGGAGCCACTGAGGCACCCCCTATTTATTTAATTAATTAAAAAATATTTTATTTATTTGAGAGGGAGCGAGAGAGCGCACAAGCCAGGGGAGGGGGAGTGGGAGAGGGAGAGGGAGAAGGAGAAGCAGGCTCCTGGTTGAGCAGGGAGCCCAATGCCATGTGGGACTCAATCTCAGGACTCCAGGATCATGACCTGAGCTGAAGGCAGATGCTTAACAGATGGAGCCACCCAGATGCCCCCTATTTTTTATTTTTTAATAAAAGTAAATTAGGCCCACAGTTATGAAGGAAAAAAAGCTTAAACAGGACAAAAGTATATGCAGTAAGAACTAAATATCCCTCCTATCCTAAACCCTGAGGACCCAGACCCCTGTTTTCTTCTCCAGAGGCAATTTCTATGGCCAATTTCTCTTATCTTTCTCCAGAGGAATTTGTGCAAATACAAACATACATTTTTGTCTGTTTGGGCGTACTCCATCCTTTTTATCACAAAAGAGAAGATGCTCTACACATTGTACCTTGTATGTAGCTTTTTAAAAAATCAGCAACTTCTACCTATAGTTTCCTTTTTTTTTTCCTAAGATTTTATCCATTTATTCATGAGACACACAGAGAGGCAGAGACACAGGCAGAGGGAGAAGCAGGCTCCCTGCAGGGAGCCCGACGTGGGACTCGATCCCGGGGCTCCAGGATCACGCCCTGGGCTGAAGGCAGCGCTAAACTGCTGTGCCACCCGGGCTGCCCATACCTATAGTTTCCTGAGAATATTAACACCTCTGGATCAGTCACTCAAATCTTTTCTGAAATCAGAGCTCAGAATCATTTCATTTGACAGAGATGGAGAAAAGGGCCAGCCAAAACAACCATTTCATTTCCTTCTGACCCAACTTCACTCCCCATTCCTACCACCTCTCTAGAGAGAGGAAACTTGCTGCACCTGCACCCTCCCTGGTCTGAGGGCGCCAGCCAGTGGCGTAGAAACCATTGCAGTATAACTGTCCCATCCATTGAGGTCGTCCTCTCAGAAAGCTGGGGGTGCAGTGTGCCCTCATCACTTCCTCTGAGGATCTTCACTGAGCTCATCTGCAGGGTCCCTGTACCATGACCTTCCTGTCTTCACACGTCTGTATGCCTTATACGCTAACCCAAACAGAATACCTGGTTTCTTTGGCGGGGGGGGGGTGGGGGGGTGGGGGGGGTGGACTTCGTCCCTGTCCCTCCCCATAAGACAGCTCTTCATGCTTCCCTAGAAAATAGGATGCTCTCTTTCGAATGGTCCTGGGAAACCCTACCTAGTGGTAGAGGCCCAGACATCAAGGTTCTGGAGGATCCTTGAGATCCAGAGATGCTAAAGATGGAACTAGAAGATTGCCGTCTCTCTGAGCAGACTCTTGCCCGGCAACCTCTGCCTTTACTGTCGACAAGCACCGGGCCCCAGAATTTCAGCATAGCCCATAAGCTAATGCCTCTTCCAAGGGTGGGCCATGGAGTAGCACAACCAAGGAAGAGAAAGTGCCCAGGAGGGAGGCAGGAAGTTGTTAAGGTATGTTTCTGGGTGTCCTCTGTTGTCATGCTGTGCATTTTTAATCCCACTTTCCTCTCCCTCAGGCCCCAGCAATCTTTGCCAAGGAAATCCCTGTGAAGGTGGTTCTTCCTGTGTTAGCCTGAACAATACCTACTTTTGCCTGTGCTTGTTTGGATATTACTATAACTCTTCCACATGCAAAAAAGGTGAGTTATGAGGGATGAACCCCAAGGAGCTGCATTTCACACCTAAAGTGGAATAGAAAATGAGAACAGTGTCAAAAGTAGCCTCCAGAGTAGTAGATACAGGTAGAGGATAACTTAAAGGCAACAAAGACCAGCTGAGCAGAGAAAAATCTCCTGCTTTTATCTCAGTGGCAACTAGAGGAATCACAGGGATTAGAGATATTCCAGAAGCCAAACCAGGTGTTCATATCTCAGCACTCATAATCTCATTTCTGGGGATACACTCTAGGTAAAGGACTCCAAATATAGAAAGTTTTGTGCATAAAGATGTTTGCTGCAAACCTTTCTTTCCTTGTAAGTAATCAATAGTACGAAAGCCAAAAAATGACTATCAATGAAGATAACATATATTTCATAGGGTCTTATGCAGCCTTTAAAAATAATAGTTATGAAAAAAAAATAATAATGGGGAGGGTGCCTGGCTGGCTCAATCACTAGAGCATGTGACTGTTAATCTCAGGGTCTTGAGTTCAAGCCCCGCATTGGGCGTGGAGCCTACTTTTAAAAACAAATTAATAATTATGAAGACTAGGTAATTAAAAAAAAAAAGACTAGGTAATTATTTGGAAAAATGCTTATCACATAACAATACTTAAAGAAGACTTGTAGAATTATAACGATATAAACTATCCGTGGGAAAAAAGAGCTAAGAGAAATACACCAAAACAAAAATGATTGTGTTGGGTTGGGTGAGATTTGGGGGTCACATTTTTTTGTCTTTCCAGACTTCCTGAAATATCCTTGTATATAGAATTTTTTTTTTTTAATGATAGTCACACACAGACAGAGAGAGAGAGGCAGAGACACAGGCAGAGGGAGAAGCAGGCTCCATGCACCGGGAGCCCGATGTGGGATTCGATCCCGGGTCTCCAGGATCGCACCCTGGGCCAAAGGCAGGCGCTAAACCGCTGCGCCACCCAGGGATCCCTTGTATATGGAATTTTTAAGAATAGTCTGTCTTTTAAACAAAATGGAAACCAACCCTCTTTACATTAAATATTATAAAAAGATTCTGTTTGCATTTCAGGAAAGGTATTCCCTGGGACAATTAAAATAGAAGTATCAGAAGTATCTGGTTTGGGAGATGAAAATTCTCTGGCCTATCAAAAACTCCATAATGAAGTTATTGAATTTGTAAGTATTTTCCAATCATTCTTCCTATACGAGGATTCTTCATTCTAACACTTTCTTGCAGCATGTAGGACTGGTATTCAGGTGGCACATGCAGGTACAGCTATCCCAGTCGCTGAAACAGTGAAAGGCACCCTTACTGGTTGGTAAATTGCAGCTGTCCTGAGCCCCCTGGTGTCCAGTCACCCAGGCCCCTCCTCTGGGACCCTTGGGCCTCCCCATGGTCCTGTACCTAAATGCCTAAATGGGTAATACCCGGCATGGCAGAGGGCCTTCAGAAGCTTGCTCCAAGATGCCTGGGTGGCTCAGTGGTTGAGCACCTGCCTTCAGCCCAAGGCATGATCCTGGGGTCCCAGGATCGAGTCCCACATGGGCTCCCTGCATGGAGCCTGCTTCTTCCTCTGCCTGTGTGTGTGTGTGTGTGTGTGTCTGTGTCTGTGTCTGTGTGTCTGTGTCTGTGTGTCTCATGAATAAATAAATAAATAAAATCTTAAAAAAGAAGAAGAAGAAGAAGAAGAAGCTTGCTCCAACCATGCCATACCCATTGATACAAAAGCTACTAGATTTTTTTTTTAAGTGGCCTTGCCCAGCATGGAGCCCAACATAGGGCTCGAACTCATGACCCTGAGATGAAGACCTGAGCTGAGATCAAGAATCAGACACTTAATCAACTGAACACCCAGGCGCCCCTACAATATTTTTAAATGGACTCGGAAATATGATGTTTTAAGACAAAATGATATGCATAGAATGGAAGAGAAAAAAAAAACTGTTTTCCTTTCTACGATCAAACTTGTATACATTTCTATAGTAGCCTGGCTTCTTTTTTTTTTTTTTTTTTTTTTTTTATGTTTGGTAAAGGAACTCCATTTGAATTAATACCTGTTACTTTTCTCCCCGCCCCCCCACTGTAAAAAATGTCAAAACGAACAATAGCTTTGCTTCATTTTGTTTTTTTAAAAATTTATGTATTCATGAGAGACACAGGGAGAGAGGGGCAGAGACAACAGGCCGAGGGAGAGGCAGGCTCCATGCAGGGAGCCCGACGCGGGACTCGATCCTGGGACCCGGAGTCACACCCTGGGCCGGAGGCAGATGCTCCAGCCCTGAGCCCCCCCAGGCGCCCCAGTTTCACTTCGTTTTGATGATTGCAAGTGAATGTGTCAACATGAAAAGGGATGGAAATCTGCATTCTGGAACCACAGATATTAGGTCTGAAAGCACTTAGAGAGGACATCCAGCCAATGTTTCTGAAAGTTTAGTTTTAAAGAGAAAAAAAAAAAACGTAGTAAGTCACTCACCTCATTTTTAAAAGGCCGACCATTGATTTGGCTGGGTGCCTTCGGAGTCTGTCTTTCTCCTGGACAGCTCAGACATGTCAATCTTTTTTATTTTATTTTATTTTATTTTATTTTATTTTATTTTATTTTATTTTATTTTATTTTTATTTTTATTTTTATTTTTATTTATTTAATTTTTTAAAAGATTTTATTTATTTATTCATGAGAGACACACAGAGAGAGAGGCAGAGACACAGGCAGAGCGAGAAGCAGGCTCCATGTAGGGAGCCCGGTGCAGGACTCGATCCCAGGACCCCGGGGTCACGACCTGGGTCGAAGGCAGGCGCTAAACCACTGCACCACCGGGGCTGCCCAATCTTATTATTTTAGAACAAAAATTATCATGTTTGAGCACACATAAGGGGCAAATTGCTGCGATGAACCGCTTGATCTTTATACAGATGAGGTTAGAAATGTGTTGGCGTGAAAGCTTCTAGTATCACGTTTCTCCCCTCTTTGTGTTTGTTATTAAATCTGGTTTCCTCCTCCACAGTTTCGGGACGCATTTCGCAATTCTGATTATGGACAGACCGTGATTGATGGAGTAAGGTAAGTTTGCGGGGACCCATGGGATACTCTGGAGGCAGGTGTGGGTTCCCTCACCGCCGTGTCCTCTCGAGTTCTCTGCGCGGCACTAATGCCCTCCAGTGGCAGGTCCCAAGAAGAGGCGGTCAGTGTGAGCACGCACAGGGCTCTGCTCCCCGGGCACTCGGAGCCCGGCTGCATGGGCCGGCTGTAGCTTGGGGTGGCAAGATGCTGTCTGTGATTGGCTCCTCGGCAGCCTGTACCTCTGGCCCAGCGTATCTATCCCCTGGGACCTGTTTGCTTGGTTTCGTTCCTTGGCTACAGACCACGGCTGGTCAACCTCTAGAATGTGCATTCCAGGGGCCAGGAAGAGGATTGAACGGCTCACGGTCAGCTCTTGTCATGGGGGTGGGGAAGTGAGGGAGAGAAGAATATCCCGATCACACACCCGGCCACCCAAGGCCAGGAGTGAGCTCTTGTTGCTGGAAGAACCAGCAATTAATGAGCATTTCAATACGCAGTGGCCAGCGTTGGATGCCACGGGGGGAGCGAAAGAGGCAGAGGATTCTCAAGAAGTTAGTGATTCGGGCTTGGCCTCCTCTGAAGCCTGTGAATACACTTGCGCTGCAGGCCGGGGAAAGAATGTTCTAAGATGAGTGGAGTTGTACAGAAAAAGCAGCCCTAATGTAGCTCTATTTTATGGTTTTACTTTGCCTCTGTCTTGAGCTTTGTCAAGCCCTTTGTGGAATAAGCTACGGTATACATACTTAATACCTGTGAATTCAGAGGAGATCTCCTAAAGGTGGTGAGCTTTGAGCTTGGGCAGGTGTTTTAAGGTCCCTAAAGTTTTGTGAAATCATCTGCATAACTGGGATAATCTGATTGACTTTCCTGGAACCTCAGGAGGAGTAAGTGGGGTATCATTTGAAAAACAGCCTGTACGGAGTGACTGGCACATACTCGGTTTCAACACGCGGCGGTTCCTGGCTATGCCCCTTCCCGAACAGGGACCCCTGCAAGTGTGATGGAGAGTTGGTCCCATGGGACTGTTTGGTGGGGAGGGTTCCTGGACACTGTGGCGTAGGTTTCCTTTTTAAGGACTTACTGAAAGGAGCCAGGAGCATTGAGAGGCAACCTTCTACTTGTGAGCTCAGTGTTCTGGAGACGAACCAGCTTATGCACCTGGAACCAGCTTACCAGGGCCCTGTGTCATCTAGAAAGACATGGCTTAGGCTCTGGCCCAATGCTCTCTGCTCTGCTCCCTGAGATCCTTCTCTACTGTACCGATGTTGGAATTGGAAGGATCCTCAGAATTTCTCAAATCTCTCTTTGGACAGAGGAAGAGGCTCAGGCTCAGGGAGGCTGTGACTAGCCCTGGGCCAGGAAAGATGGTGACAATCTTGGGTCTGGATTTCAGGCCTCTCAGCGCCAAGCCTACTGCTCTGATCACTTATGCTAAGCCGTTTTGTCATTAGATATACAGTGGTTCCATTGTTTCCCTTTTTTAAAAAAATATTTTTATTATTTATTCATTCGAGACACAGAGAGGGAGAGAGAGAGGCAGAGACACAGGCAGAGGGAGAAGCAGGCTCCATGCAGGGAGCCTGACGTGGGACTCGATCCCGGGACTCCAGGATCAGGCCCTGGGCCAAAGGCGGCACTAAACCGCTGAGCCACCTGGGCTGCCCTCATTGTTTCCTTTTATTATAATATTTTGCCCCGTAAAATATTGGAGCGTACACCTGTAGGTTCTTTGAATGAATGAACGGAGGATGGCATTTCTTTCCTAGCCCCACTGCAAAATGGTGCCACAGATTTCTGGTCATTTTTCCACTGGTAAAGAACGACTTGTATCAAACACTCCTTCCTCACTGCCGTGTACTGTCCATGGCCACCTCTAAATCCTATGGTGAATGAATCATTGGAGGAAGTTTTAAATTAGAATCTGAAGCCTATTTTTTTTTTTTTTTTTGGTGGTAGGAGGGGATCCCTTGTGCGGTAACTAGTCCTAAAAACAGAATTTGGTTCCAATCTTGGATTTTTTCCCTCAATTGTTCTGAAGAACTAACCTGGCTGTAAACATCTAAGTCAGTTGGCTGTTTTCAAGTTTCCAATATTTATTCCAAAGTCAAAATGGAATCTAGGGGAAAAAAAAAAAACCGGAAAAATAGATCATGAGTCCTAAAAAACATACAGCCACCAGTTGTTGAAGAGAGGAGTTTTTTTTTTTTTAATTTTTATTTATTTATGATAGTCACAGGGAGAGAGAGAGAGAGAGAGAGAGAGAGAGAGAGGCAGAGACAGAAGCAGGCTCCATGCACCGGGAGCCTGACGTGGGATTCAATCCCGGGTCTCCAGGATCGCGCCCTGGGCCAAAGGCAGGCGCCAAACCGCTGCGCCACCCAGGGATCCCGAAGAGAGGAGTTTTTGAAAGTCCTTCTTACCTCCACCCCCAACCCTGTCTCTTTTAGGGGTCGTATCACCCGATTCCTCTTGGACAGTCCTAATCCTCTTGGATTAGAACTTGGCACAGCGATTCTTGGGGCTTCAAACTGCAGTGCCCAGTAGAGAGGGAGATTCCTACAATGTCTTGCCCATCGCAGGCACTCAGTGTCTGGGGATGTGACGTGGTGCTCAGCTCAGGCTCCTGCAGCCCCGCCCTCCCTGTTACAGTGTCCCACGTGGCCACCTGCTGAACCCCCCCCCCCCCCCCGCCCTCTCGGGAAATGACCCAGACCCCGTGGGGTGGATGACTGCTCTCCCTGCAAGGGAAGAATGTACACCCCCCAGTCCCTCGAAGTACAAGTGAAGTTTCCCAGCTCAGCAAGAGGCCTCCTCCTGATTTTCTACAGAGAGGGACACGTTACTGTTCCAGACGTTACCTGTTCAACTTCTGGTTAGCCTCAGGCTTCTAGCTCCTACAAAGGATTGTCCACAATTTTTCCCAATAGCTAGGGATTTCCTCTGAGCACACATCGAAGAGAGAGAGATCTCTGGGCATATCAATTTGCCCTCTGACTGCAAGCCCAGGCCCCCCTATTTGGGCCCCAGTTACGGATATAGGACAGTGGGTCAGGACTGGAGCTGGGAGACTGGGGGGTCTGGGAGGTCTGTGGATCCTTCGATTCAGTTCATCAAGTGACGGGTTCATTTCATTTCCAGCATCCCTCCTTCAACGAGACTAGAGATGCGTGCTGGCGGTACCGTGGTTGAGGTAACGGTCCTAAACATCTTCACAGAAACGACAAAAGAAAATGAGGAGACCGTGCATGAATTAATTACAAAAGCGATTGAAAACAACAAAAACATTCTAGAATATTCTAGTAAGCATTCAATATTTTCATTCGAAGTTTGCTTGCGGGCTGACCTTTCTGTAAACATTTCCATTCTCTGGGAGAAGGAGGCAGGAAAAGCAGGACAATTGAATCCAGAGGATGGGCCCAGTTCCTGATAACCACTCTTTCTTCCTCCCTCTTCTCCCTTGCTTGCTTCTGCTCCTTTCCAACCAGCCCCCCATGTCATCCACTGACCACTTTGCTTCTCTCTTTGGACAGTAGTCGTGGGCCAATGGTCTCTGGACAGGAAAAGCTGAAAAAGGGAGAGACAAGGAGGCCTCATACCAAACTGTAGCTTCCAAATGATCACAGAAAGCCTTACTGACCCTGATTCCCCGTTAGGCTGACCTCCAAGCTCCCAGCACGCCTGAAACAATTCCCTTTTGCTGTGTTTCTAACCACCCCCAAGCTTAGCGGCCTGGAACAACCACCATTTATTCATCACAGTGCCACAATTTCCCTCCCTGCCTCTCTCGTCCTTCTCTTTGGTCATGCTGAGTCTCCTCCTTGAGTGTAGATGCTCTGGGATAAAACACTTGACATTCTCTCGGAAAAGAGGGCGGCTCCTCTGCCCTATACCCTCTCCTTGGGCTGAGCCCTCTTAGCAATGTCCATTCAACTCTTCTCCATCTGAATAGCATCTCCCAGCTGTAGAGACTGGAGAAAACTAGTTGTGTTTCTCTCGTGCCACCTATTTACGTGATGGCAGCCAGGTCTGGCATTTCTGTGGGCCTCGAGCGCAGAACACACACACACACACACACACACGCACGCACACAGAGCCCTCCGTTCGTTTGCCCATCTTTCCATTTTACCTGTTTGCTCTTTGTTGTTGCTTTTTTGTTTGTTTGTTATTTGGGGTTTGGTGTGTGTCAAGCCTGAGCTCATTTGGGGCTCAAGACTTTCTCTGTCACATTTTTAATATTCTGTCTTTGGTTATGGGACCTTCTTTCCATGTTTTATTTATAAATCTCATCTGGGAATTTCCTGTGCAAACCATGCCAGTTTCTTAAGTCACCTGACCCTTTGAAGATTTTATTTATTTATTCATGAGACAGAGAGAGGCAGAGACACAGGCAGAGGGAGAAGCAGGCTCTACGCAGGGAGCCCGACGTGGGACTCGATTCCAGGTCTCCAGGATCATGCCCGGGCCAAAGGCAGGCGCTAAACTACTGAGCCACCCAGGGATCGCCTCTCCCATTTTTTAAATTTTTATTTATTTATTTATTTATCTATTTTCCCTTTAAAAAAAAAAACAGTTCATTGGATCATTAGCAGTTGCACTGTTAGAATTATGTTCCTAGAGCTTATGTTCTTGAACTATTTTCATCTGCCAGAGTCTCATGCCACCAAATGACACCTTTCCCTTTCTGAACATTTCAGCTTACTCTCTCAAAGTCCTACTCTTGTCTCACCTGTCAGTTGGTGGTTGTCTTCCAAGGGACCCGTCACTTGTGTCTGCCAATCAGGTTCTCCATGGGGTCAGGATTTGGTCCAGAATAGCAGTTCATGTAGTCAGAACCTCTACCTTCGGAAGGTGAAAGTACCAGCAAGGCAACACATGACCTTGTCTTGTCTTTTGGCTCGATGAGACTTCTAGCAAGTGTGAAGAAGCTGAGGGTCTCTGTCAGCATGAAGATAAAACTGGGGCCTCCTGTACAGTTCTCTCACTTCGGCTCTCCTTCATAATGCCCTTGGCCCTGAGCTCTGGCCTAAGTGAAATCATTTGGCCTCAACCCAGAGAATTGCTCTTTTTTGACAAGTCCTCCTGCCATCGCTCCACGCTGAGGTCAGGCATGTGGTCTTAGATACATTAACAAATGACCAAATGATGCCAGCTAGAGATGGCCACAGAGCATGAAACACCCAACAAATGGAAGCGAGAGGAAAACACCTTTTCTTGCTCTCCAGCTTCTGCAAAGACAGATTCCCTCTTCTGTGTTAAAAGTTGTCAAATTGCTTTCCTGGACTTTTAGTTGGAGGCATTTTCAAATGGCAGGTGATGAAGGAAGGTTGGTTACAGGTGTGGGATGTTTAGAAGAGAGTAACCGCGTATCTGTTTCACTTGCTCCTACTCTTGCCCCCTAATCTATTCTCAGATTCATCTTTTTATTCCTTATGCCTTGCAGCCTGTCTCCGGACTAATACTCTTAAAAGGCTGCTTTCTCTGTTTTCATGCTTCTGCTCAAAATCTACCAATGGATCCCCAGGCTTGAAGGATGAAAGTCAACATTCTTAGCCTGGTATTCAAACTCTGCTGTACCTGTGAATGAACAGAAGCACAGTTATTGGTTGAGGTTCCTGTAGTTGGCACTTGCATTGACATTAACGTATTCAATTCTCACAACAATTGTGTGAAACAAGAATTATTAGCCCCCTTTTATAGACAAAGGAAACTTGGATCCACCAAAAATCAAATGATTGAACAGACAGCTCATAGCCAATAAATGGCAGGGCCAAGATTTCTCAAACCTCTCCCGCCTCACCACACCACCTCTCCCCTGCCCAAGGACAATTTCACTACTCACTGACAAGAGTCCTTTGCTTCTTCTCATGCCTGGTTTACACCACTTGACAGACTTCACCTCTCCTTTGACTGTTCAAATCTTACCTAATCCTTCAAGTCCTAGCCTACCTCCTGTCTCCTCCATGGTGTTATCTTTAGCTAGTGGAGCCCCTGAATTCCCATTGTACTTAAAGTCTGGACTGTGAGTTGATCAGTGTGACTCTCTGTGGGCTCAGACATGTAACCCTACAAAGATGGGGCCCGCAAATTATATAGCTACTGTGTCCCTTATAGAAGCCAGCATAGAACTAAGTGAAAAAGAAATCTTGCCCATAAACATAATTGCACTACATTGGACTGGATTAATCTGAATCGAATTAATATAAGGAAATGGTCATGGAAGGGAAAATTAGGGAGTTGGATTTCATTATTCCAGATTTTTCCTCTGTTAATTCCCTAAACAGGGACACCTGGGTGGCTCAGCAGTTGAGGGTCTGCCTTTGGCTCAGGGCATCACCCCAGGCCTGGGGATCAAGTCCCACATCAGGCTCCCTGCAAGGAGCCTGCTTCTCCTCTGCCTGTGTTTCTGCCTTTCTCTGTGTGTCTCTCATGAATAAATAAAATCTCAAAAAAAAAAAAAAAAAACCCTAAACATATAGAAAGGCAAGTGTTATAACAATGGAGTGGAGTGCTTTCACAAGTTACTTTATCCGTTTTGCTTTGCTGACTATATTTTTGAATTGTTTGTGCCTCTCAGATCAATCTTTGTGTGATTATTTCCGTTGTGAAAAGGAAAATGCCCAGGACAAGTGTGACAATGGTTTGCTGTGTAAATGCAAGCCGGGGTTTGAAAGACCTAACCCACAGATCCCTATGTGTCTTGGTGAGTGTTCCATTTGCTTATAAATGTTCTATATACATCCTCTCCTTTTGCATTTGCAAAATACAAGCTCTACTGCTTATTTGCATGTGCATTCCAGAGTCTGAGGAGTGTGGATTTGGGCTTTACACACACTGGCCTGGACTGAAGCCTTGGCTATGAGCTGGTGAGGCGGCCCATGGGCAGCTTCCCAGGGAGCCCATCATGTGCACAGCCAGGGAGCACCTCACTTTACCCAGAGAAAACAATATTTAAACACTGTGCTCTGTGACCTATCACTTTGGGGTTGAAGGGATTGTTTCTGATTATTACTCCCAAATTCTCTTTCAAAGCTTCTGCTCCAACGTGTCCTGACACCTGCAATGCAAGCAACAATAGGCAATGCTTAGTGAACAAGGACAACACGGACGTTGAATGCGTGTGCCTGTTAGGCTACAAGGAAGATGATCGTGGGATCTGTCAAAAGTAAGAGAAATCACTCCTTTTTAATCTTACCACTACTGGAGCTAGCCAAAAAAGGAAAGAACTTATAGACATATGAACGGGTTTAGGGTCGGGATGTCGGAATGCTGCCATAGGTTGGTAGGTGTGAGAGCGCCATCGTATCATCGTCAGCAGCATCAACAGTCGTTGAACGTTCCCTGTGTGCTGGAAACCGTGCTAAGTAATACGTGTCGCCTGACAACACTGTCAGAAATGAATTCCTTCCCCATAGCAGAGAATGTAAATAATAAGCTCACGGGGCAGCAAAAAAGTGGCAGAGCCACGTGGTCTTGCAGCTGAGGGGGCCCCACAATGCTCCATGCCTCTGGGGTTCAGCTTAGCTTGAATAGCTGCATCTTCCTGAAGCTCAGAGGATGGAGTGTTCAGTCAGTCGGAAATGGGGTCCCTTGGAATTGTGTCCCCGCTCAGCCCTCCAGAGCTCCATGGAGGGAGCTCCCCAGGAGAACATGAGCATAAGGAAGAAAGGAGCACGAGGAGAAGGAGAAGAGGGGGCGGGTAGAAAGAAAGGAAGAAGGAGAGGAAGGCATGGCGGTTGGGTGGGCTCTCTGGCGTGCTCCCCACAGAGACTCTGTACTACGGTTTCCATTATTGTATTTTAGGTGTGGATTTGGCTACAGTGGATTCAACTGTGAAGACCGTGAGTATACAATTTCCTTTTTTTTTTTTTTTTTTTTTAAAGTTTTGCTTTGTTATCAAGTTTCTGAGAAATATGGAACACATTCACAATTCAGTCCAGGACTCCAGTCTCTGGCTCCCTTCATAAAGAGCGAGAAAACCTGCCTGCTGTTTGTGTTCTGGGTCCTGGCATCCCATGCCTGCCCTTAGGTCATGGGCAGCAGCACCTCTGTTATAGAAAACAACAGAAGCCAGCCCACAGCCCAAGGGGCGGGCTCTGGACTCGGCCAGACCAGAGGGGGGCATCCTAACATTCTATTCATTGTCTACATTGGCTTCAATACGGGTTTGCTGTTACTACAAAGATAAAACCAGTATATCCCAAAAATGTTCGTGGTCGTGGGAGAGCAAAACTAAAAACCATTTAAATACGGAATCTTTCTGTCCCAGAGCTGTTTACTAGCTTGTATGTGTTGTTTGCAAGTCCAGGTGCTTCGTTCTCTCCCACACCCCACCCCCACCGGATTGGGACAATATTAACCTTATATTTTTGATGATATTATATTTTATTTATTTATTATTATTTTTTTAAAAAGATTTTTATTTATTTATTCCTGAGAGACACAGAGAGAGGCAGAGACACAGAGGGAGAAGCAGGCTCCGTGCAGGGAGCCTGACGTGGGACTTGATCCTGGGTCTCCAGGATCACGCCCTGGGCTAAAGGCGGCGCTAAACCGCTGAGCCACCAGGCTGCCCTGATATTATATTTTCAATTTTACGTAATGAACTAAAGACTGGTGATCCGAGATGAAGGAAACATTACTGTTGGCCTCCCAGCCAGCCACAAAGCTAGTGATGAAAAATGCTCTCAATTTCTACCGAACTTTGCTGCAAGGCTGGATTTGTTAAGTCTTTTGTTCCTTCTGGGCTTTCAGCATCCGCACCTACAAAATGAGAGGTTCGGACCGAATGGCCTTTGTGGTCTTCTCCAGACGCGGCCTACGCCCCCACGAATCGAGGCTGGAGGCGGCCTGTGTTGGCAGTCACAAAGCAGAAAGAGGCAGGGCTCTAGAGCAGCACTGTCCAATAGAAATGTGATGTGAGCTTTCTTTGTATTTAATTTCCAGTTTTAAAAATTCTTTTTTTTTTTTTTAAAGATTTTATTTATTTACTCATGAGAGACACACAGAGAGAGAGAGTGGCAGAGACACAGGCAAAGGGAGAAGCAGGCTCCATGCAGGGAGCCCAATGTGGGACTCGATCCCGGGTCTCCAGGATCACACCCTGGGCCCAAGGCAGGTGCTCAACCACTGAGCCACCCAGGCGTCCCCAGTTTTAAAAATTCTTTTTTTTTTTTTTTTTTCAGTTTTAAAAATTCTAAGTGAACTTCTTAGAAATAAGTGACCTTGATTTCAATTTTAATTTTTTGATTTTTATTTCGCTTAACACATCACGTGTGTTTTTCGCCACGTAATCGATATAAGAAGTTATTTGTGAGACATTTTCCTTTTTTCCCTTCCGTACTGTGTGTGTGAGATCTGCCGTGGGTGCTCTATTCACAGGCCACCTCACAGCCACGTTGTCGTGCAGCAGACGTGGAGGAGGAGAATGGGTAGCCACGAGCTCTGCCCTCGCGGACTCTCTTAAGCCCCTGTTAAGTGACAAATTTCCCTCCAGCCTAGTTCCCTTCCTTATCAGCAAGGCATGGTGGGGGGCAAAGGCCACAGAAGTCAGGAAGGGACGCGCCCCTCGATGGAGATCGCAGCTCCCCCGGAGTCCAGGAAGGCCCTGCCCCACCGCAGCCTCCTCTGTGTCTATGGCCTTCTCTCATGGGGCGAGGCAGCCTCAGCTGATTGGGTTCTACAGACACAGTTGTGGGGCGGCACTGTAGGGGCTGAGCCACCCTCCCACCCAGCCTGTCACCCAAGCTGGCCCGGTGGGCTTGGGGACCAGAGCCTGACTGTCTTCTTCACCATCGTAAACCAGTGGGGGCCCACGAACCTGAGCAGTAGACTGTGGGGCTGCTTGTGGGAGGCTGTGCATACCCTTGGCTTTTCCTTTACAGAATTTCAGCTGATCCTCACTATCGTGGGCAGCATTGGCGGCGTCCTCATTCTCGGCCTGGTGATCGCATTGATCCACTTGACAAGGTAGGGGGTGGACACGTCCCGTTCTCAGGGCACAGCAGCACCAGGGGTTCTAACCACAGCCAGCCGTGCTGGGGCAAGAGAGGGGACATAGGCGAGCCTTCTCCAATACTATTGGCTTTTTTCCTTAACCTTAATTTGCTTTGGCTTCTATAAGCCATAGATGATTACTGAAGAAAACAGAGAAATGTGTAAAGGGGCACAATTAAAAAATCACTCCCAAAACTACCCACCCCGAGCCAATGAACATTCTGGCATATATCTTTCCAGATATTTTTTCTTTTAAATGATATTATAGACATAATTTTGTATCCTTTGTGTGGAGTTGTTTTTTTGTTTTTTTGGGGTTTTTTTTTGTGTGTGTGTGTGTGAGAGAGAGAGAACATGTGCAGGGGGCTGGGGCGGTTGGTGGAGAGGGGCAGAGGGAGAAAATCCCAAGAGCACAGAGCCTGACTTGGGGCTCCATCTCATGACCCTGAGATCTTGACCTGAGCTGAAACTAAGAGTCAGACCAACTAAGCCATTCAGGTGCCCTACCCTTTGTGTTAAAAAATACATATTTCTAGGGTTTCTTTCATTATTATTTACTTACTTGAGAGAGAGAGCAGAAGCGGGAGGAGGAGAAGCAGACTCCAAGCTGAGCAGGGAGCCCGACATGGGGCTGGATCCCAGGACCCCAGGATCATGACCTGAGCCGAACCCAGATGCTTAACTGACTGAGCCACCCAGACGTCCCCACCCCCTTTAAAATATATTTGTGAAGGTTTCTTTTTGCTTAACACTGTAATGTGACATAGCAATCGTTTTCTGATGTCACTGAAAAACTCTGTTAGCAGTTTTCCATCCCACTGATGTTGTCAAGGGTCACTGGACAAGGCCCTGCCGGCCCAGGAGCCCGGGGCAGTGGGCCCAGCACCAGCGTCAGCTGAGCCCCGTGGCTTGTTCTCTCCGCCAAGCCATGGTGCAGCTTAAGCACTCTTCCTAAGAACTTGAGTGGAGTCCTTCTGTTTATTTAACAAATATTTAGATAAAGTTCCCTCCATCAACAGGGACAGGGAACACTGTTACCTCTAAGCTATCCAAAACGTGCCAGGTGGGGATGCACTTTGGTCCAAACAAGCTGCTTGTTGGTAACATTTCACTCCTATTTTTTTGAAAAAAGATTTATTTATTCATGAGAGACAGAGAGAGAGAGAGAGGCAGAGACACAGGCAGAGGGGGAAGCAGGCTCCATGCAGGGAGCCCGATATGGGACTCGATCCCGGGTCTCCAGGATCAGGCCCTGGGCTGAAGGCGGCGCTAAACCGCTGACCCACCAGGGCTGCCCTTCACTCCTATCTTTATGTTTTGGCAAAATAGGTATTTTCACACTATAATGTGAGAGGATAAATAGATTTTGCTTCTTCTTTTTTCTTTTATTCCAGTTTGATATTAACTCTTACTCAAAGCCTGAATTAATAAGGATGCAAAGCTGAGAGCTAGAATGTGAGCTTCCCTTTACTAGGAAGAGGGCCAGAACATTCTGTTCTGGAGCAAGGCTGTCTCCTCCTCTCCCAGGAGGATTGCATCACTGTCTTGGGTCCCCAGCATCCTCGGGGGCTGCTCGTGGGGCCTTGTGACCCCCCCACAGCTATGCGTCTCAGCTCCTCCGTGCCGCAGAGCCCCTTTGCCCCCAGTGCAGCCTAGGTTCATGATTCTGGGGAACACACATCAAGGATTAGAATTTCCTGCGCATTTCAAAGGGAATGAAGCTTCTCCTTGCTTCCTGTCCTCAGTGAGGCAGGAATGCCCTCAAAGGGCGGGACCTCTGCTGCAGGCTGGGCTGGCCACCAGGTGTACAGGGTGGACGGGTCCTCCCTGATGACATTTCCGGCAGGTGCCACTCATTCTGGGAGTGCCCTGGGGGCATCAAAGATGCGGCCTCTCCACTCCCTACTCGAGCGAGGGGGGGGTGCGGCGTGCAGGCACTGCAGGGGCAGGTCTGTGGGTGGAAGGAAGGGTTGCAGGTGCAGTTCATCGGGGGCAGGTGCCTCCCTCACCACCAAGTGCTTCCCTTTGGCTTTGAATGCTTGCCCCTTGAGGGGCTACAGCAGAACCTGCAACATACCTTTTTCTCTTTGTAAGACCTTCCTACCTTGAACTGGTTCTATTGACCAAGGTGCTTCTGTAGACGTTGACTTTGTTTGAATCAAAAATCATTATATTGGGCGCCGGGGTGGCTCAGTCCGTTAGGCGTCTGCCTTCTGCTCAGGTCATGATCCCGGGGTCCCGGGATAGAGCCTCCTCCCAGGCTCCCTGCTCAGTGGGGAGCCTGCTTCTCCCTCTCCCTCTGCCTGCTGCTCCCCTTGCTTGTGCTCCTCATGCTCTCTGTCAAATAGATAAAAATCTTTAAAAAACAAAAATCATTGTGTCACATATCTTTTCTCCTTAACTTCTATGATTATTTCCATATGTAATTCAAAAGCACACTTAAGAAAAGTGATATTATTAGCAAAATTTGCATGAGACCAAGGGAATTGGATGGCAATGTTGGATCAGTGTTTACGTTCTAGTTTTAATGGGTACAGAGAGCTTCTAGGAGACTAGAATATATATAGTGTGTATATATGTATGTATGTATAGTATATATACACATATATAAATAATATAGGGAATCTATAATGAACGAAGTAGCGAAGTATCGTGAGTAGCAGGGCATCAGGTCTAAGAACTTATTCTTAATGGTTCAAAAATGTTAACAATTGGGGAATCTGGGTGAGGGACGTATGAAAGAAACCCTGTGTAATTTTTGGTTTGTACCAAAATGATGTATATGCAATATACAAATATATGTAAATCTGAAATTCTCTCAAAGTTTGAAAACATTTTTATTTTTTTATTTTTATTTTTATTTTTTTATTTTTTTGAAAACATTTTAACAAAAAGAATATCAAAAAAAAAAAAAAAGAATATCAACGTTTGCTTCGAGGAACTGTCTACCATCGTCTGATCCTAATTCTCCTTACCATTTATAGGTCAAAGAACAAAGACAAGTATATTGAAGAACAGAACTTGATTGAGAACGACTTTCAAAATCTAAGACTACAGCAGACGACAGGCTTCAGCAATCTAGGAGCAGATGGGAGCATCTTCCCTAAAGTCAGGGCCAATATCTCTGGTCAGCCACAGAATCCCTACGCAAACCACAGAAGCATGCCCCGTCCCGACTACTAGGTGAGTCAGTGGTCTTTGGAGTGAAATATCCTGGCAGCAGCCTTTTTGGTTTCTGTTTTCCAATCAAAAGAGAAAGATTAGAGGATGCTCCCTCCTGTTGTTTTGGTTTTGGTTTTGGTTTTTTGCTCCCTCCTATTGTTAAATGCCCACCACTTGGTCCCTAACACTGACCATCTATATGACTTTAGACACATCACTTCATTTCCCTGGCCTTCTGTTTCCTCAGCTATAAGAAGAAAACCAGTTGAGAAGCCCTTAAGGTCCCTTTACATTATGAACTTGTATGGATATGACTCTAGTCGTCGTGATGACAATTCCCAGGCTGTTTGAGGACCTAGGACCGAGGTCAGGCCTGGGAAGAAGTGCTGGAAGTAAACATGGTTCTGTCCCTTCCTTCCAGGCTGCCCACGTCAAGGCAAATCTCTCCCCACCCCACCCCACCCCACCCACCCCCCAGACCTCAAGGCATAACCAGATCAGTATCTATGGAGATAAAGCAAGTTAGGCTACAGCTATTTTATTTCCCTTGGGAAGACTTTCAAGGAGCATGGCCTATATTCATTAGATTTGTATTGGGTGATTGTGCTGGCGTTGCTTGGTGTGGGCTGAATGAATCTTTGAGAAGCAGCTTTGAGGGGGATCCCTGGGTGGCTCAGCAGTTTGGTGCCTGCCTTCAGCCCAGGGCATAATCCTGGAGACCCAGGATCGAGTCCCATGTCAGGCTCCCAGCATGGAGCCTGCTTCTCCCTCTGCCTTTGTCCCAGCCTCTCTCTCTCTCTCTCTCTCTCTCTCTCTCCCCCATGAATAAATGAATAAAATCTTAAAAAAAAAAAAAAAAAAAAAAGCAGGTTTGATGGGGAAGGGAGCCAAGGGGACCGAGCTAAAAGGAAGGAAGGTGACGAGGGGCACAAGGGGCCCGAGAGGAGAGAGGGAAAAGAAGAGCAGGGAGGCCATCAATGACTTCTTAAAAGAAGGAAGAATGGGGAGGAAGGGAAAGGGGCAGGGGTACGGGAAAGCCTACCCAGAGGAGTCAAAAAATAAAGAGGATGAAGGAGGAGCAGGATGCAGGACGGTGGCAGCAGGGGCTGAGGATGGGGACACAGGCTCAGCGTTCTCTGTGCGCATTTCACCCCTGCAGGCTGCCCAGGCCCGCACAGCGCCCACCGAGGATCGTAACGCTCTATGGATATTCCGGGGAAGTCAGGCTTCTTTTTGTTTTGAAAATCTCATGGTCTTATTTTCGCACATTACGTTTTCTTTCGAGGGCTGGGCTCGCACAAGAAGCGCCACGCTGGGCAGCCCGGGGTGTGATCCTGGAGACCCGGGATCGAGTCCCACGTCAGGCTCCCTGCGTGGAGCCTGCTTCTCCCTCTGCCTGTGTCTGTGTCTCTGCCTCTCTCTCTCTCTCTCTCTCTCATGAATAAATAAATAAAATCTTAAAAAAAAAAAAGCGCCACTTTGGTTCAGACACACGGTCTGGTCAGCAACAGCCAAGCATGGGCGTCCTAGGGGCGTGCCTGCTGGCCCCACCCAGGCTGACTCCTTAAAATCCCCCTTCCTCCTTATGGGGGGAGCCTTTACTTCCAGCATAATCTTTTTTTTTTTTTTTTAGATTTTATTTATTTATTCATGAGAGACATAGAGAGGCAGAGACCCAGGCAGAGGGAGAAGCAGGCTCCCTGCAGGGAGCCTGACGTGGGACTCGATCCCGGGACTCCAGGATCACGCCCTGGCCCAAAGGCAGGCGCCAAACCGCTGCGCCACCCAGGGATCCCCATCCAGCATAATCTCTAGAGAGAAACCCTTAGGGGTAGAGTGAACACGGGATTTAGAGCCAGACCCAGGTTTGAAGTCTTGCCCTTTCTGTTGCTCGTGTTAGCTGTGTGATCTTTGACGACTTCCTTGACCTCTCTGGGTTCGATTTCTCATCTGTGAAATGGACAAAACAAAGCCTACCTCGTAGGATGAAAACCAAATAAGCTAATAATGGGTAGAGAACCTAGAGCAGTGACTGTTCTAATCTGAAAAACAGTGTTCAAATAGTTCAAATAATGTTATTTGAAGTAATGTCTGTAATCCTTTAATTTTTCTCCTGTATTTCTGTTGCACTGCTTTTAAGAGGTGTTTTTTTTTTCCTGCCCCCCCCCCCCTTTTCTCTCTTTTTTCATCTAGAATGGTAAAAATTGGGGCCTATCCATGGCTCTCAACCCAATGTATGAACTTTCATTTTGAGTGTTTAAAAGACTAATGGAGAAGTGAGCAGCCGGGAAGATCTGGCCTTTGGTATTCATCTGCCACCCAGCACCCAGCCTCTCTGGATGGAAGTTGTGACTACTTGCAATGCATGCAGCTTGTTTGCTAAGTACCTACGGAATTAAATGCACATAGATGCTATAAGCACTTGTAAGACAGTTGATTTTGTCCAATCAGTACAATGGTTAGGCATTTGGTGGGGGTTTTTTTTTTTTTTTTTTTTGGTCCTGGCAGGGCAACAATAACCACTCCCAGTCTAGAGGAAAGCCCCCCAAGATTGTGGATGCCTGGGAGAATGTTGCTTTGAGCTGCTAGCCTACAGATCCACGACCTCATCCTGAGACTCTTCCGCATCAGCTGTGTAGGCCCCAGGGCATGGGAAGAAATACATACCATCTTGTAAGGTTCTCAGGTTAATTCTTGAACAAGTTAAAATAAGATGCTCCTTCTGTCCAGGGTAGGCATTTCATCACGCTTGCCCTGGGTGCCTCACACCAAGGAGACAGAAAAAAAAGACACGTCCCTCAGCTTTTTGGGGAGAAGTGACCGGGAACGCAGGATCTTTTTGATGTACCTTCGAAGGCCCAGACTAGAACTGTCCACCATGAAGTACATTCTAGAGTTTTTGAAATGCGAGTAGGTTGGTGGAGGCAGGGAGAAAAAACACAGTAAAACCAAGAGTGAGAGGAATAGAGGCCGAAGGAAGGTAGGCAGGAGGAGGAGCGCAGGAGAACACACGCTGCATCCACCCTCGTCCCTGGATCCCCTCCTCCAGGAGCCAACAGACCTTTCCTCCAATTCATGTTCTGCCCACAAGCTGGAGCCTAAGGAAGTGTGAAGCCGAAACGCCAGGAGCCAGAGCTGGAAGGCACTTTGAAGCTGCAGATCCTGTTTGGTGGATGGTGAAAGAGGGAGCCTGGGTCCTGGGTCCAGATGCCCAGACTTGTGATGCAGATTCCAGCGACCTCATGGAGGACTCCGCTCTCCCTGTGGCACCGGCACACGCAGCCACCTCCCGCACGCGACTTCTGTTGTGTTAATAGGGCCCTTGTTTGTGTCTCATGTCTGGTCCCCTTGCAAGTTATTTTTATTTGTTGTTATTATTATTTGTTCTTGACTATTAACTAACTATAAGAGGTAACAAATAAAGTGTCTTTGGTAGGTGGTGTCCCTCCTTGTGTTTGGGGCCTTGGGTGATGCACATAGCAGGGAGTCTCTTTCTTTCTTTTTATTTAAGAAATTTTTTTTTTAATTTGAAAGATTTATCCTTTTTTTTTTTTTTTTAAGAGGCAGGGAGAGGCAGAGGGGGAGAGAAAGAATCTCAAGCAGACTCCCCCCCTCGGCACAGCCCTGACGTAGGGCTCGGAACCCGATATAGGGCTCACTCTCAGGGCCCTGAAACCATGACCTGAGCCAAAATCAAGAGTCAGACACTCAACCTGTTGAGTCACCCAGACACCCTTAGTCAGTCTCTCTCTCTTTCTTTCTTTCTTTCTTTCTTTCTTTCTTTCTTTCTTTCTCTTCTTTCTTTCTTTTTCTTCTTTCTTTCTTTCTTTCTTTCTTTCTTTCTTTCTTTCTTTCTTTCTTCTTTCTTTTTCTTTCTTTTCTTTCTTTCTTTCTTTCTTTCTTTCTTTCTTTCTTTCTTTCTTTCTTTCTTTCTTTCGATTGTATATATTTATTCATGGGAGACACAGAGAGGGGCAGAGACAGGCAGAGGGAGAAGCAGGCTCCTTGTGGGGAACCTGATGTGAGACTTCATCCCAGGACCCTGGGATCATGACCTGAGCGAAAAGCAGATGCTCGACTACTGAGCCACCCAGATGCCCCGCCCAGTCTCACTTTCAATAGTAAACATAACATGGCAAACCAGATTGAGTGATATCTGCAGACCTCATTAGGGGCTGTTAGGTCATCCAGGGTAATTTTTAAATCATGTAATAGATATTTTTGGCTGCTTCCCCAAGCATTTTGGGTGGGACCAATCTGACCCCCAGCTCCCAGGATGGATCTTGCTTGGACCAACCCAATCGGTGGAACCCAACCCCCCTGCCAGTGATTGATTCAGTGACCACATGGCATAAATGAATGCAATTAGGATAAAGCCTAGATTGCATTTATTTATTCATTTTTAAAAGATTTTATTTATTTCCTTGAAAGAGAAAGAGAGCATGAGCAGGGTGAGGGGCACAGGGAGAAGCAGACTCCCCACCGAGCAGGGATCCTGAGGTGGGACTCCATCCCGGGACTCCAGGATCATGACCAGAGCTGAAGGCAGATGCTCAACTGCCGAGCCACCCAGGCACCCCTAAAGCCTAAATTTCAGTAGGATGCTTGGAGAAAGAGAAATTCTTTGTTCACTTAGCAAAGTGGGCTTAGGGATGTGAGGCCTCAGACTGCTTGGGTTTTCCTGAGCTGACAGGTAGAGGAGGGCAGAGCTAAGAGAACCATGGAAAAATGGAGCAGGAGCTCCAATCAGACCATGCCTGAAGCATTGGACTTTAATGTTGGTCCACTGTGAGTAGTTATTTTTATTTTTAGAGCTGAAAGCATCCTCACTGACACCATTCGTGTTTACTCTTGCCTTCTCAAGGCCTAGGGGTAAATGGGATAAAAGAAACGCCCTTTTGAGCTACTAATACCTGTGAAGAAAAAAAAAAAAAAATACCAGGCAGCCTGGGTGGCTCAGCGGTCTAGCGCCTGCCTTCGACCCAGGGCCTGACCCTGGAGACCAGGGATCGAGTCCCACGTCGGGCTCCCTGCATGGAGCCTGCTTCTCCCTCTGCCTGTGTCTCTGCTTCATTCTCTGTGTCTCTCATGAATAAATAAATAAAATCTTTAAAAAAGAAAAAAAAAAACACCTGTAAAGACACTAACCATTAATCAGCAAACAGCAGCAGAATTAATGTAGATGTAACTTAAAATTGGTTAACCTTGTCATGTGTCCTCACAGACTCTCTCTTACCTGCATGTTACCTCCTTTACGCTTGAAGACGATTCTGGATTCATTTTAGAAGTAGGCTGTTTGAACCTCTTCTAGAGAGTCCCACCATCTTTGTGGCCTGCTGCACCACAGCATGCCGGTTTCCACCACTTCTCGAATGTCCTGGGCCATATAAACTCTAGGCTTCATGAACCAGAGGATCATCCATTTTTAGAGACTTTCATTGCTACTGTTTAAATAAGAAGAATGCCGTAAATATGCATATTTGTAATGTTTTTGGAAATGGCTTTCACATTCAAACTTCCGATTCTTGCATAGTATGACCCACAATTCATTTGTTTCTGCTCACTGGGAACTTTGCAGTTTTCCAGACTGATTGTCCTGCAACCTTGGAGGGTGGTCGGAATGAACTTCCCGCGACGGGGATCTGATCACCACGCTCCCTTTTATGACTTTCAGGGGTTCTCCACTGAGAGGATAAAGCTCACAGAACTAAAGCAGACTCCTGTGGCTCATCACCCCTGGTCACTGGGCTGCTGTCACCAACCAGTCCAGCTCTGACTGCTTCGCCCCTCGCACCGCTCCACCCCCCGGCAGGAACACTGGTCACACCTGCTGCTCCGCAAACACACCTCCTCTTCGTACCTCCATTTGTCCACTCATGCTGTTTCCTGCACTGGGAATGCCCTTTTCCTAAAATCTTTTTTTTTTTTTTAAAGGGAGGGGGTGCCTGGGTGACTTGATTAAGCATCTTCCTTTGGCTCAGGTCATGATCCTGGGGTCCTGAGATGCAGCCCCACATTGGGGGGGGGGGTTGCAAGGCAGGAAGTCTGTTTCTCCCTCTCCCTCTGCCCCTAGCCCTCCCTGCTCCCGCTCTCCCTCTCCCTCTCTCTCAAATAGATAAGTAAATAAAATATATTTCTTAAAAAGGCCCTGTTCCTTCAACCATCTAATAATCACCTCCATCTGTCTTGATCAACTAAACTATCATCCCCTCTGACCAGCTTCCCCCAGTGCTCTCCTTCCCCCCACAGCACTCCTCAGCAGGGACATGCCTCCTTCACATCCCACGGGCGTCCCGGGCATCCCGAGGCCACTTCCCCCAGGAAAGCAGGTGCACGGTGAGTCTGTGTTTTCTTCTCCCCAGCACAAGGCCCGGCGTGGAATATTAAATGATTGCAGAACAGCAATTAAAACGGACTCTCCCAGCTTGGTCTGGAAGGGTCTGGTCATCACGTGGTAAGGGCTTCCCGGGCCCATCGAACCTTGTCAGTGTCTACACTTCAAATATGTGCAGTTTATGGTGTGTCAGTTATAGCTCAACAAAGCCATATTTTTAGGTGAGGGGCGGTCCCTCGCACAGGGGCCCCTCCAACCTGGACAGAGGCATCCTCCGATCACAGCCCTAAGGCAGGAGGGGAACGTGTCTGTGTTATTCCGCTGGTCTCTCCCTAGACTGAAGGTTCTGAGGTCAGCCCTGGGGGCAAGGCCCTGCCAACAGCAGGGCTCAGCTGTCCATCGGAGTCACCTGACAGGGTTTAAAACTCTGGTGCCCGGGCCCCATCACAGAGCCCTCCTTGGCCGAGGGCAGCCTGAGCATCAGGATTGCTTAAGTCGGGCAGCCCCGGGGGGGCTCAGCAGTTTAGGCCGCCTGCAGCCCAGGGCGTGATCCTGGAGACCCGGGATCAAGTCCCACGTCGGGCTCCCTGCATGGAGCCTGCTTCTCCCTCTGCCTGTGTCTCTGCTTCTCTCTCTCTCTCTCTGTCTCTGATGAATAAAAAAATAAAATTAAAAAAGGATTGCTTAAGCCCCCCAGGTGACTGGAATGTGCAGCAGATTTTGAGAATCGCTGGTTCAGATCTGTGAGTGGTTAGACTTCTCACAGCCAAGACCCAGATCACATCATTTCTCATTCCTTCCCCCGAGAGTCTAGAAACCAGGAGTCCGTGGTGCACAAGAAGCTTCAGGGGACTCTGGGCCTCCTTTGGAGAAAGAGGACAGGCCTCCATTTGCCATTACCAGCAAGAACAGTTTGAGACTTAAATCCCTGGGGCAGTTTTGCCCCTGAATCAAGTCCCCCTACCAACCTAGTTCCTAGCGGCTGGGCAAATCCCATGGCCAGTAGGTGGCATTGTACGCTTTGACTTGCAGAAAACCCACCCACTGGTGGGGGCAGCTCTTTCAAAAGGATTGCCACCATCCTTAATTTTGAATGCATTACTTCTAAATAATTTCCCCTCGAATTTTTCTTGGTCTCTTCAATCCTCCTCACTCTTGTGCCAGGGAGACATGAATGTTAGCTCCCTCTTGTAATATCTGCACCATTTTTACTGGGTCATTAGAGATCATACATGGTTCCCTTCCTTGGCTCTAAAATACCTGAGTATTGAAGTAGTGTTAACATCACATTATGGTGCATACTATTTGATACAACTGTTCAGATAGTCAATGTTCTCTTTCTTTTTCTTTCTTTTGAGGGGGAGGAGTGAAGGGAGAGGGAGGGGGTCTTGAGCAGGCTCCATGCCCAGTGCAGAGCCTGATGCAGGGCTCTATCTCACAATCCTGAGATCATGACCTGAGCTGAAATCAAGAGTCCGACAACTGACTGAGCCACCCAGGTGCCCCATCGATGTTTTATTACATGGTGATTTTCCAAAATAGAAAAAGGAATCCATTTTCATTGAAAAATTCTTCAGTGAAGATAAAAAACAAAATGCCACGGGGGGTGCGGTGTCTCTGGTCTCTTTCATCAGCTTTCATAAGGTGAGCACGTCTGCCTGGATTTTGTTTTTTTTAAAGATTTTTATTTAGGGCAGCCTTGGTGGCACAGTGGTTTAGCGCTGCCTGCAGCCTGGGGTGTGATCCTGGAGACCAGGGATCGAGTCCCACGTCGGGCTCCCTGCATGGAGCCTGCTTCTCCCTCTGCCTGTGACTCTGCCTCTGTCTCTCTCTCTCTCTCTGAATAAATAAATAAAATCTTTTTAAAAAAATATTTTTATTTATTTATTCATGAGACACAGAGAGAGGCAGAGACATAGAGGTAGAAGCAGGCTCCATGCGGGGAGCCCGATGCGACTTGATCTGGGACTCCAGGATCATGCCCTGAGCCAAGGGCAGATGCTCCATCGCTGAGGCACCCAGGGGTCCGATGCCTGGGTTTTTTAGAGAATGAAGTTGGGGAGAGGCCTGGGGCACCAGATGGGGGTCTTCCCCTCAACTTCCATCTATGAAACGTGGGGTCTTTTATCCAAAGAAGCTTGGGACAAAATCACCAAAGGCTTAATAATTCCCACAAACCTGATTTTCTGAGCCCACAGTCATGACATATGGTCCAACAGAAGAATTTTCTTCAGCTACCACGATGAGAGAAGGAAAACATTCTGCAAAGGTCAGTTCTGGAAGGTTTGGACTTGGTATTGAAGGATGAGTCTGAGTTTACTAGTTGAAAAAGATCAGGTAGGGATCCCTGGGTGGCGCAGCGGTTTGGAGCCTGCCTTTGGCCCAGGGCGCGATCCTGGAGACCCGGGATCGAATCCCACATCGGGCTCCCGGTGCATGGAGCCTGCTTCTCCCTCTGCCTAAGTCTCTGCCTCTCTCTCTCTCTCTCTCTCTCTCTCTCTCTGTGATGACTATTATAAATAAATTTAAAAAATTAAAAAAAAATTAAGAAAAAAAGATCAGGTATAAGGCCTTCTGTGGAAAGGAAACACCAGTGTGCAAGGGTGAGAATGTGTTTGTGAGGCTGAAATGCTGGGTTGGGGTGTGAAGCGCCTTGCATGTTATATCACCATTGGATTCCTGGTCTTTCCATTACATTATGAAGCAATTATGAAGCCTTCTTTTTCTAAAGAGCTGGCTAAACAACTCTGATTAGTAAAGCTTTTACTCAAGTCCTAGCTTCTGATGTAGAGCAACGTGCAAGCCCTCGGTGGTCTCTTTGGAAGGAGAGAGGCCAGCTTGTCATGTAATGACTTATGGGCAACCCACTTGGGTCTGGCTTGGCTCTGTCCTGTGCATCACTCAGAAAACAGTGATTTGGGTGACCTGGTCTAAGAGCCACAAATCCTCATAGCTAATTACATTTTGGTCTATTGATCTGAGGGCAAAAGGCCCTGTGTTTGCTGTCAGTGCAGATTTAACTGTGGGTAGGGACGAATGCTGGAAGGGCAGCTATTAAGCATGGAGCTCCGTGTAATGAAAGGCCTACTGCAACCCTGGAGGGGCCACCTGTTTAACATGACTTAGAAGACTAGTAGGTCAAAGCTAATGCCCTTGGAAGTCATCGAGGTCCACCTCCCAAATCGAGGGAGTACAGAGTAGATTCAATGAATAATTATTGAATGCCGATTGAGCCAGGAGACATCCGAGCACCCCCCACACGTGAGCGTCCTTTATGTTATCTTATTGGTCCTGGGCGATGCCTGGTACAGTTGCAGGGGCTGCCTCCTAGGCTGCGAGGCTGGAGCTGTGGGGGTGTGGTGCCAAGTATGTCAATAAAGTCTGTGCCTTGTGATGGAAAAAAAAATTATTGAATGCCAACCATGCCTACTGTGTCTCCTATATAGGAATTTTTAGATGTATTTACTAATCTAACTTGCACACAAATATATTCTAAAATAATCGCAAGACCACCTATTAGATGGCATTGCACTTTAGAAAATGTTAAAATGTAAGATTTTTAATTTATTTACTAGAGAGAGAGAGAGAGAGAGCACAAGCAGGGGGAGCGGCAGAGGGAGAGGGAGAAGCAGACTCCCTACTGAGCAAGGAGCCCAACACTGGGCTCAATCCCAGGACCTGAGATCATGACCTGAGCCGAAGGCAGACACTTAACGGACTGAACCACCCAGGTGCCCCTGTATATTTCTTTAAAATACACTCAAATTAGGGATCCCTGGGTGGCGCAGCGGTTTGGAGCCTACCTTTGGCCCAGGGCGCGATCCTGGAGACCCGGGATCCAATCCCACGTCAGGCTCCCGGTGCATGGAGCCTGCTTCTCCCTCTGCCTGTGTCTCTGCCTCTCTCTCTCTCTCTCTCTGTATGACTATCATAAATAAATAAAAAATTAAAAAATAATAATAAAAAATAAAATACACTCAAATTATATCAAGACCATGTCATAGTCACACTGAAGATCAGAAATACTGATTTGATCAGAAATACTAATTTGATCAGATCAAATGAGGCAGCTGTGATATAGTAGAAAGAAGAGTGGTCCCTGGAGTCAGGAGATCTCAACTCCATCACTTATTATCACTTCTCTAAGCCCCAGTGTCCAAATGGAGAGAATTAAGGCATGTTTTACACTGGTTATTTGTATGAACTATATATACTTGGCTGAGCACCATCCTTTGGGCCAGAGTATAGCGACACTTTGAACTGTGTTTGTCTTTGTGAGGGAGCTGGAAACTTATGGAACTATTTGAAAATAGAATGGCTTATAAGCCAGGGCATCTCCAACACCTATGCAACAGGGTTTTTACTCCTTGCACTTGAGCTCACCGCTATGCTAGACTAACCCCAGAGCTCTGTGTGATTAATTATTGATGCTCCCATGCTGCTTGGCTATGATTCCTAGCCACATTTTTTTTTTTAAGATTTATTTATTTGGTGTGTGTATATATCCAAGCTGAAATCAAGAGTCAGCTGCTTAACCAACTGAGCCACCCAGGTGCCCCAAGATTGATTGATTTGAGGGGGGCAGGGGCATAGGGAGAGAATCTCAAGCAGATTCCCCAGTTGAGTGCGGAGCCTACATGAGGCTTGATCTCATGACCCTGAGATCATGACCTGAGCCCTGAAGCCAAGAGTTGGATGTTTGACTGAGCCACCCAGGCATCCACCCCCCCACCCCAGCCACATTTTTGAGTAAGTGTGGCCTCTGGAAGGCTTGTGGTCTGAATGTTTAGTTGAACCTAGGAGGAACCTCTGGTGGGCACTGCAAGCATCATGTTTTACGATCTCTGAAATGGCCAGAGCAGATGCCGACTTATCTCTACTGAAGTCAGGGAAGAGGAAATTATCAAAGAAGGAGCCTACAAACACAGCAATTCAGACAGGGTGCTGATGGAGGCTCCTAGGACATCATTTAAAGAGGTGGGGTGAGGGATCCCTGGGTGGCTCAGTGGTTTGGTGCCTGCCTTCAAGCCCGGGGTATGATCCTGGAGTCCCAGGATCCAGTCCCACATCAGGCTCCCTGCATGGAGCCTGCTTCTCCCTCTGCCTGTGTCTCTCATAAATAAATAAAATCTTAAGAAAAAAAAAAAAGAGGTGGGATGACCATTTTCAGAGTCTACTCTCAAGACAGGACCTCACAGTCTTCCCATAGGCCTGGCATCCTCTGTTAAAGGGCAGTGGTTTTTTGAAGGACAATTTTTAGTGGGTACAACAGGTTATGTAAACCAGAGCTTGCTGCCTAGTGCCAAACACATTCGACTTCACAGGTAGTAATTATAAAGCCAGGTCTGGCATGGACTAGTCTTCTTTTTCCACATGAGCAAACTGAGGTCCAAAGAGGGACAGGCAGTGGCATGGTTGTTCAGCTAGGTTATGGCATTGAGACTGGAATTCAGTTCTTCTGATTTGGAGCTTAGATCTCTCATTTTCCTCTACTAGCAATTTTTTTATTTTTATTTTTTTAATTTAATTTATTTATTTATGAGAGACACACACACACACACACAGAGGCAGAGACACAGGCAGAGGGAGAAGCAGGCTCCTTGCAGGGAGCCTGACGTGGGGCTGGATCCCAGCACCACTGGGATCATGATCCAAGCCAAAGGCAGATGCTAACTGACTGAGCCACCCAGGCGCCCCTAAAAAAAAAGTTTTCTAAAAAGAAAAGACACATGCCAAGATTAGTTGAAAAACATTAACAACTTTTACTGTAATTGTATTCATGGATATTATTTTAAAATGTTTTAGTTCACAAAAGCCAGAAAACACACATTCCCTCCGGAATACATAGTCTTAAAAGTCTTTTCAAAACTAGCCTTTGAAAAATTGCTCCCTGAAAGATATAATAATGAGTGTTTTCAGAATTGATAATTATCTGAACAGAGAAGGTGAAAACTTACTAAGGGTGTGCTAGCTATTTTGTAAGTTTAATGCTTACATATGTTTCTTAGCTCCAGAGAAATACAACATTTCTAGGACTTAGAGCTACATTTGTACATTAAGAGCAACAACAGAAACCCCTTTCCTTATTACTGAAAATCTCTGTCAAGACCTGCTCTGTATCCTGTCTCTCAGTGTGAAATTCTATCCACCTCAGGCTGGGTTGGCACAGGGATTATTCTCTCCTAACCAGGACCATGGTGTAAAGGAGGAGAAAAACCCTATAAGGAACATTTTCCTATAAAAAGAAATGGAATTTGGTATTTTTTAAAAAGAAAGTAAACATTAACATTAAAGAAAATTTTATATATGTTCCATAACCCCATTAATTGCTGCAAAAGAATTTTCTAATATTCTATCACTGGGGTCATTCATTTCTTGCTCTGTGACAAATCCTAGGCATGACTGCTAAAAGCAGAGTAAATTAAGTAAATTACCTAAACTGGGGTGAATACTGTAGGGCTGTCTCCCCCCTTCCACCTTGAACTCCGCCCCCCCCAGCCCCGCATATTACATTACAACTACGTACTGGTAAAAGATTTTTGATCTGAATTATAAATTGAACTTCAGAATGTGACAACGCACTGTGGGAGGGAGTTAGCATGTAAATCTGAATTGTGAACTAGAAAAGTTTTAACTGACCTGATTTTTAAGCGTTTAAAAAAATATGGCAAAATACACATTAAATAAAATTTACCATCTCAGCCACTGTAAAGTGTACTGTTCAGTGGCATTAAGTGCGCTCACGATGTCGGCGACAATCACTGCAATCCATTCACTTCTAGAACTTTTCCATTGCCCCAAACTGGAAACCCTGTATCCATTAATTAATAACTCCGCATTCCCCCTTTCTCTCCAGGCCCTGGTAACCTCTATCACATTTCCTGATTCTTCGAATTAGTCTATTCCAGAGACCGTAAATAAGTAGAGTTACATAATATTTGTCTTCTGCATCTTATTTATTTCACTCAGCACGTTTTCAGCACCACTGGGATCATGTGTTGTGTGGTAGCCTGTGTCAGAATATTGGTCCTTTCTCAGGCTAAATAATGGCCCATTGTATGTAGATACTACATTTTGTTTTTCCATTCATCTGTTGATGGACATCCGAGTCCTTTCCACCTTTTGGCTTCTGTAAATAATGCTGCTTCAGACAAGGGTGTGCAGCTAGCCGAGTCCTTCTTTTTCAATTATTTTGGGTATATCCCCAGAACAGGAGTTGCTGGATCATAGGGCAATTCTACGTTTAACTTTTTGAGGAACTAACCTTGTTTTTGTTTTTTTTTAAGACTATTTATTTTTTTATTTATTTTATTATTTTTTAGTTTATTCCTAGATATTTTATTGTTTTTGGTGCAAATGTAAATGGGATTGTTTTAAGTACTTCACTGAATGTTTTTTTCTTTTTTTAATAATAAATTTATTTTTTATTGGTGTGCAGTTTGCCAACATACAGAATAACACCCAGTGCTCATCCCGTCAAGTGCCCCCCTCAGTGCCCGTCACCCTTTCATCCCCAGCCCCCGCCCTCCTCCCCTTCCACCACTCCTAGTTGGTTTCCCAGAGTTAGAGAGAGATTACAGGAGTGTGAGTGTGGGGAGGGAGAGAGGGAGAGGGGGAGAGAGAGAGAGAGAGAGAGAATCCTCAGGCTGACTCCTCCTGACTGCAGAGCCCATCCCACAACCCATGAGATCATCACCTGAGCAGAAATCACTAGTTGGAGGCTTTACCAACTGAGCCACCCAGGTGCCCCCTGTTTTAAAACTAGGAAGAAACAGGGGTGCCTGTGTGGCTCAGTCCATTAAGTGGCAGACTCTTTCTTGATTTTGGTCAGGTCCTAATCTCAGGGTCCTGGGATCACACCTGTCTTTGGGCTCCAGGCTCTTGGCTCCTTGCTTCACGGGGAGTCGGCTTGAGGATTTTTTCTCTCCCTCTCCCTTTGCCCCTTGCTCCCCACCCCTCCTTTATGCTTGCATGTGTACATGCACTGTCTCTCTCAAATAAATGAATAAATACACCTTTTTAAAGAGTAAATAAGGGCAGCCCCGGTGGCACAGGGGTTTAGCGCTGCCTTCAGCCCAGGGTGTGATCCTGGAGACCCTGGATCGAGTTCCGCGTCAGGCACCCTTGCGTGGAGCCTGCTTCTCCCCCTGCCTGTGTCTCTGCCTCTCTCTCTCTATATATAAATAAATAAATAAAATCTTTTAAAAAAAGAGTAAATAAAACTAATAAGAAACGGAAAATATCTCTGGGTTGTCCTTGTTCGAACTTTGAGAGTCAAACCCAATCCAACCAGCAGTCTCCTTCAAGCCCCGAAGCTCAGCAATGACCAGCAGGGGGATGTGCCCAGGGCAGCTACAAGGGAAGCTGTTCCGGGAGCTGTGGGATATGCTGTCTGTCTCCCTTCGTGAGGGGGTGCATCAGTGCACCCTGACTTTGCCGACTGGAGGAAGTCAAAGCATTCGAGAGGCACTTCTACCCTCCAGCTTCATAAAAAGAATAAAGAGTTCTAGAACAGGATAAAAGCCACAAACCCAGAAACCAAAAGCTTCGGAGGGATTAGAAGAGGCATTTTCAAAGTAGTTCTGAGATAATGGAGCATGGAAGAAGGTTGTCATCATTTGGGATTCAGTGGCTAACGGCAGGTCTGGGCAGGTTGGGAACCACCAGGTGGGACAGGATGGGAACGGATTTGACTGCAGCACTTCCCAAGTGCAGTCTAAGTAAATAAGGACCTGTAATTCCCAGTTTCCCTGTCTTTCCAGCCCCTGGTCACCTCTATTGCACGTTCTGACCCTATGAATCTGCCTGTTTTAGGTATATCATATCGGCAGGATCATACAACACTTATCTGTTCGTATCTCGTTGATTGCACTTAAGCGAATAAGGGTCCGACCTGTGCATCACTGTATTGGGGGTGGGGAAGGTGATGCACAGAAAGCTGGACATCAAAAGGCCTAAACTTGGAGGATGCCAGATAAATGCAAATTAGCATGCTTATCGAGGCAATATTTACTCAGTTGTTGAGACTTAGTTAAGTCCTTCTATCTAATCTATTCTTCCATCTCAGCCAGACAAATCTTCTAAAATCACCACTCGGCACATCCCGGTTCAACCTCTCTGGCTTCCCATTATTTATGATCATTGGCTCCCAAGGCTGGATAGGAGTTGCTCCCAAGGCCACTCTCCTGAGGGGCAGAGAGACTTCAGATAGACCCGGGGAAGCCTCTGCAGCACCAATTCTACTAGTAGGCAAGTATTTGGGGATAAGTATGACTGACTGTTATCCCAGAACAAACACAAGGATGGGATTTTTTTTTTTTTTTTTTTTTAAGGATGGGATTTTAGTGCAATGTTTGCCTGCAGTTTATGGACGAAATGCTGGCCCTCAGTGGAATTTGGAGCTCTGGCCCCAGGCACGGTATACTACAGGAATAAGTTTACTTCCTCAAGCATCAGGGCACCACCTTGGCAGAGTTGGGAGGGGAGGGGGGGTACAAATGAAGATTAAATTCCAAACTCCTTAATCTGGGCAATCAGAACTACCCCCGGCCTGGCCCTTCAGAGCTATCACTTTCCTCTTTACTCCTTAACTGCTTTCTGTTTTTATTTTTATTTTTTTTTAATTGTACTTTTATTTATTCGAGAGAGACGATAGCAAGAGAGAGCACGAGCAGGGGGAGAGACAGAAGAGAGGGAGAAGCAGGCTTATGGTTGAGTGGGGAGCCCACACAGCGCCGGATCCCAGGACTCTGGGATCATGACCTGAGCCAAAGGCAGACACTTAACTGACTGAGCCCCCCAGGAGCCCCCTGCTTCTATTTTTAATAAAGGCATTCTGACCCTTTGGACAGGCAGCCCAGCTCTGTCACTTCTTCCAGCAGTTTATCACCTCTGCGCCTCACTTTTCTCGTCTGCATAACAGTGAAGGTGTGGGGAGGAGGATTATGTGAGTTAACACGGCAATTCAGTGGCGTGCCTGTCCGTGGTGGGCATCCCTGTCACTACTGCCCCGGGGCAGGAAGGCCACCTCTTCTCCTCCTCCTGCCTGTAAACCATTCCAGTCCTTTAATCAAAGATTTTATTTATTTATTCATGAGAGACGCAGGGGGTGGGGGCAGAGACACAGGCAGAGGGAGGAGCAGGCTCCATGCAGGGAGCCCGACATGGGACTTGATCCCAGGATCCCGGGGCCCTGGGGGGTCAGGACCCGAGCCAAAGGCAGAAGCTCCACCGCTGAGTCCCCCAGTGCCCCTAAACCCTTCCAGTCCTAATGCACTCATCCTGGCCCAGTCTAGCCCACCTGTTCCTTCGCACGCTGTCGGGGGCTGCAGGGGGGCAAGCTCCTCACCCTCACTCACCTCCCAGCGCAGTTTCAGCACCAGCTCCTGCCTAAAGGACAAGGTGACAGCGGAGCATCAGTTTTAACAGTTTAGCTGCACGGAAACCGCCCCTGGGTCGGGGTAAGGGAAAGGGGAGGAGATGGCAGCTGGTCCAGCCTCGAATCCTGGGAGAGGGCAAGGCGTTAACGGGTAAAGGGGGCCTTAAGGGGCGCCCCTCGCCCCGCCCCTCCCCGACCCAGCGCATCTGCTCGCCTGACACCTGCAGGCGCCCGGGTCGCGGCTCCAGCGAGCGCTCCCGCCGCGCTGCGACTTTGGGGGACCCGGACGGCGAGGTCCTGCGGGCGTCAGGAGGTCCCGAGGTCCAGCAACCCAGGGTCGTGGGGGGGGTCCCAGGGTCGTGGATGGGGGGGCATCTCAGGGTCGTGGCTGGGGGCGCCCCAGGGTCGTGACGGGGGAGCCCCAGGGTCGTGGATGGGGGTGCACCCCAGGGTCGTGGATGGGGGCGCCCCAGGGTCGTGGGGGGGCGCCCCAGGGTCGTGGCTGGGGACGCCCCAGGGTCGTGGATGGGGGCGCCCCAGGGTCGTGGCTGGGGGCGCCCCAGGGTCGTGGATGGGGGTGGCTCCCCAGGGTCGTGGCTGGGGGCGCCCCAGGGTCGTGGCTGGGGGTGGCGCCCCAGGGTCGTGGCGGGGGAGCCCCAGGGTCGTGGCTGGGGGCGCCCCAGGGTCGTGGCGGGGGCGGCCCGCAAGCGCGCGCGGCAGGGCGACCTCACCTGGGCGCCCCGGGCTCCGCGTCCCGGCCCGGCCCGCCCCGCCCTGACCCAGTGGCCGCCGCGCGGGGCGGGGCGGGGGGCGGGGAGCGGGACCGAGCCGGGCGCCCGGCGGGGAGGAAGGGGCGGGGAGGGGCGGGGAGGGGCGGGAGGGGCGGAGGCGGCGGAGGGCAGAGCGCGGCGGCGCGTCCCGGAGCCCGAGCGCCGAGCCCGCCCCGCGCAGCCGCGACCCCCCGGGGCAGCCCGGCCCGGCCGCCGGCGGGCGCTGAGAGCGGGGCATGCGGCCCCCGGGCCCCCGCCGAGCCCGCCCGCGCCGCCGCTGAGCCCGGGCCCCGCCATGCCGCCGGCCCCCGCGCCCCTGTGCGCCTGCCTGCTCGGGCTCTGCGCGCTGCTGCCCGGCGCCCCAGGTGAGCCCGCGGCGCGCACGGCGGGGGGCGGGGGAGGGGCCGGGCTCGCGGGTCCTGCGCAGGCACCCGCGCCGGGGAGGGCGCGCAGCCCGGCACAAAGCGCCCCTTGTGGCCGGCGGGGGCGGGGGGTGCGGGGGGCTCGTCCCTCGGCGCTGCGGGGCCCGGGCCCGGCCGCCTCCCTTAGAAGTTGGGATCCCGCCCCCGCCGGAACGTCCACCGCAAAGCCGAGGGCGGCCGGCGCCCCAACCGCAGCAGCCCCCGGGGCCCCGCTCTGACCCTCCCGCCGGGCTTCATCCCGAGGTTTGCGGAGCTCGCCCCGGACTTCTCCGGACTCCGGAGGATTGCGGGAGGGGGGAGGGGAGGGGCGGGGGATGTGCCGCGGCTCTGCTGCGCCGCTGCCGGGGGCTGTGCCGGAGCGCCCAGTGACCCGCTTTAAGTTTTCGGAGGCGGGACCCGGCTGAGGCCCCAGGGGAAGGATGCTCCGGTGGCGCCGGGCTGCCAGGCGGAGAAGCCGCCCCAGGCCCTCCAAAGAAAGCAGGAAGCTCCGATCTTTCCCCTCTTCCCCGAGGAAGTCCTTGTGCGCTGCGGTGCAACATTGGTGCTCCATCGGTGCAACATTGGTGCTCCATCGGTGCAACATTGATGCTCCATCGGTGCAACATTGTTGCAACACTGGTGCTCCATGGGTGCAACATTGGTGCAACACTGGTGCTCCATGGGCGCAACATTGGTGCTCCATCGGTGCAACATTGATGCTCCATCGGTGCAACATTGTTGCAACACTGGTGCTCCATGGGTGCAACATTGGTGCAACACTGGTGCTCCATCGGTGCTCCATTAGTGCCACACTGGTGCAACATTCGTGCAACATTGGTGCTCCATCGGTGCAACATTGCCCCGCCGGCTTGCTAGCCCGAGATGCCCTGCATTGCTCTTGCAGGCCAGGCGGCCGGATCCGGGACTGTACCCCTGCGGTGCCTCATTTACACCAAGGCACTGAAGGTCCGCCTCGGAGAGGAGGGTTCTGGGCAAACAAAAACCTCCTTTAGGCCCGAATTCAGACTCAATACTACAGCAAGACTTATTTAACGGAAAAATAATCTCTCTAGAGCTTGGAGTAGATCAGTGGTTTCCAAACACCCATCTGGCAACCAGCAGCGCCCTCAGTGATGTTTTCCTGCGTCCTGGCGGGGGGGGGGGGGGGGGGGGGGAGGGGGGGGGAGGGGGGGGGCGGGGAGGGGGCGCGGGGAATGCAACAGGGAAGATGAAACTTGTCACAAGTAGGAGTTTATCTTTGCCAATGGTCCCCTGCCTCACAAGGACTGTCCTTTAATCTGAAATGATGTCTTTATTTTTGGTGGGAAAACTTTTTAATAACGTAGAGTGGTGAGAGAGGATAGTTTTTCTTTTTTGGGGGGCAAAATTTTAAAAATCTGACAGTCCTGTGCCCATTTCCCCCTCCTCTTTTTCTGTTTGTTGGTCTTGTTCTATTCTTAATGTTCTGTGAGATCCCAGGGTTTGGGAACTGCTAAAGGGGAGGATTTCTAAGTTCCCCTTACAGCTTGGCATTCTCTGATCCTGATAAAAACTACAGTGTTTTTCCACTTGGGGGGAATTCTTTTAATACGTTGCTTTACATTTGCGAAGCAATTTCTGTTTTCCACGGCTCGCGCGCATCTTCACAGTGATCTCCACCTTTCAGATGGGCCACAGACGGCGGAGTGACTTGCCCACTCTCCTCGTCCGTCCGTGGATCATGGGGCTTTTCAGGCCAGGGCCCTTTGTCCCACACGATGCGGCTTAGCTAGAGAGAGAAGCATCGGGCCGCGGTGGTTTATTTCTGATCCCTGCGGGGTTTCCTCCTCTTCGCAGTTGCCCTCTTAGAGCACGGCCAGCCCGCGGGCCAGCAGAGCCTGGTGGAGCAAGGCCATCGCTGGCTTCCAGACCTGTCATCGCCCTCTTAGCCCTGGAGCTTCTCAGGGTTAGCAGGGGCTGCCTCAGATCTGCGTGATTTCTCGTAGTGCCCCAGTGTTGGGGAGCCAGGTTCAAACAGAGTTTGAAATAGTGTTTCTTTCTCCTCCCTTCCCTTTCTCTTGAAGTATGGCAGGTACTTTTTCCCAGAGCTTGTTTCCTGTCCTGCTCCTAGGAACGTGATTGGAAAGAAAAGCCTTCGTCGCCCAATGAAAGAAAGAGGTGACCTGCAGGGCCGTGCCTGCCTGGGTGTCCCAAGGCCAGTGGCCAAGTTGCCCATCTGTTGCTCTCACTAGACTTCCCTCCCTAGGCTTAATCCAGCAGGAAACAGACTTTTAATTTGAGAGGGCTCATTGCAAACAAGCCCCTGGCTGGCTGACAGCCCGCCCTGTCCCACTGTTATCTTCTGCTCTCCTTATACCACGGCCAAGAGCCTGCAGACAGGACTTTAGGACATGGTCTTCCCACCGAACCAGGGAAGGGTTTCTCTGGGGTGAGGCCTTTGCTCCTCATGAAGGAAGGGGCGGAGCGTGGTATTGATCCTGCTGCAGGGCTGGAGTCATGTTTGCTATCATAGTTTATTAAAAAAACAACAAATGTTCTTTCAGGAAATGCCTGGTAAATTAGAATGCTCTAAATGTTAAAGGAGCCCTTTGTCCTGTTCAGCGGGCTCCTGTGGGCGGCACTGCCCCCGCCCCCATGTCACAGGTCCTATGGCCTGGGAGGGGGCCTGCTGGAATTTGGCCTCGGCTTTGCAGCTCTTTTCAGGTACCCAGGCCTAGGTTTAGTAATAACAGGGCTGCGGGATGCCAACAGTGGGCTTGGTTTGGAGACTGCTCTTTACCCTAGGTGTTTACATTTTAGCTCCACCACCCTGGAATTAGGGGGGCTTTTTATAAGGGGGATTGAGGCAGAAGAGGGCAGGGTCTAATTAGCTCTAATTAGTATTCTCCTCCTGCTTGTTCTCCGTGCCTATTTAGCCTCTGAGGCAACGGAGAATTAAAATATCTAAGTAGTTGGCGAGAGGCTTTTTGTGCCTGCCTGCCCTGGTGACTAGTTTCTCTTCTCCAGCCTGCTCCTGGAAGTATTCTGAAAAGTTCTAAGGATATCAGTAATGTGGAGCAGTTTTGCACTGCTTAAATAATAGTGTCCTTTTCATGTGGCGGCCTGCAGCTGGGTTGGGGGTGGTGGTGGGTGTCTCTTTTCACAGGTATTTTCTGTTGGCTCGGGGGCAGGCTTCGGAAAGCCCAGTGCTATAGTTTGTTTGCTTTCTTTCCAGTTGGAATGGGATTAATGGGCTTCATAAATATAAAGGAACACTTTCTTTATAGGCATCCGTTTGTTTCTGAGGCTGCTTCTTGCTTCTGTTGAATGCGGGGTTTGATTCCTGGGCCACCTGGTGAAAAGTTTGCTCCTCGGCAGGCCTCGACACATCCCCTACTGGGGATGCTTGGAGGGGGAGGTAGTGTGGTCGGCCCTCCCTACCAGGGCCCCTCCCCTGCCCTCCCCCACCAACTCCCCCGCCAACGCCAACACCACCGCTGCCACCGCAGTTCATAGGAGATGGTTGCTTGCCCCTTGTAGAGCTGGGGCCTGCTCCTGCACTCGTCCCCTTTACCTGTTTCACGCTCCCACTCAGAGTGATTCTGTTAAAACTCAAATCAGATCATGCCATCTGCTTAAAACCCTCCAGTGGGGCAGCCCGGGTGGCTCACCGGTTTAGCGCCACCTTCAGCCCAGGGTATGATCCTGGAGACCCCGGATGGAGTCCCACGTCGCGTTCTGCTTCTCCCTCTGCCTGTGTCTCTGCTTCTCTCTGTGTGTATGTGGCTCTCATGAATAAATAAATAAGATCCTTAAAAAAAAAAAAACTTTCTAAAAATGCAGTTTTAGATTTACAGAAAAATTGAGAGGATAGTACAGAGTTCCTATATACCCACACTCAGTTGTGCCTATTATTAACATTTCACCTCACTATGGAACATTTTTTTACAATTAATGAATGACACTGATATGTTATTATTAACTAAAGTTCATACTTCATTTATTTATTTTCATACTTTATTAAAAAAATTTTTTTTTAAGTAGTAGGGCCTTTTTAAAGGCCCAACAGGAACCTTGAACTCATGACCCTGAGTCCCATACTCTACTGACTGAGCCAGCCAGGTGCTCCTGAAGTTCATACCTTAGTCAGGTTTCTTTAGTTTTTATCCAATGTCACTTTTCTGTTCTAGAATCCATTCAGAATGCCCCATAAATTGACTTGCCACATCTCCTTAGGCTCCTCTTGGCTGTGACGATTTTTCAGTCTTTCCTTGCTTTTGATGACCTTGACGATTTCGTGGACATATTTTGTAGATTGTCCCTTTGATGGGATTTGTCTGATGGAATTTTGGGTTTCTGGAGGAGGCCATAGAGGTAATCAGTTGCCTTTTAAAAAATTATTTTTTTGAGGGCAGCCCGGGTGACTGCGGTTTAGCACTGCCTTCAGCCCAGGGTGTGATCCTGGGGGCCTGGGATCGAGTCCCACGTCGGGCTCCCTGCATGGAGCCTGCTTCTCCCTCTGCCTGTGTCTCTGCCTCTCTCTCTCTCTCTCTGTGTCTCTCATGAATAAATAAATAAAATCTTTAAAAAACAATAAAATAAATTATTTTTTGAACAGGTAATATAGTCACATGATTTTTTTTTAATGGTATAACAATTGTACAGTGAGAAATCTGTTTTCCATTCTTCTTGCCCATCAGTCTAGCATATTGCCTTGACCCCTTTCCGGCAGAGATTATCCCTGTTAGGTTTGTTTATGTATCTAGAGTGTTTTCTATACGTATGTTATAAATATTCCTGCCCTGTCTTTATTGAAAGATAGTACTAGACCCACTGTTGTACATCTTGCCTTTTATTTTTAACTTCGTGATATATCAAGGTAAGGCTCACATCAGGGAGCACGCACATTCTTTTTCAAAGCTGCACATCTTATGCGATTATATGAATTGGTGTTTCAAAGCACAAGTCCTGTCTGTCAAGCTGGATGTTTTGCAGATGTGTGATGTTCAGAAAGGCAGTCTTAGATGGGAACTCAGACTGCGATAGAGCCTTCCCAGGGCATGTTTACAGCTTGTGGTGACATTGTTGGATCAGTGACGATCTAGTTGCTAGATTCGGAACCAGAAACATTTTGTCTGTTGTGTGAGAAGTTTTGGGGGCCGTGGCTCAGGGTGTGCAGAGAGGCACTCCAGCGGCTTTGCCTCTTGAAAAAAGCCAAACAAACAATAATGAAATGTTTTTATTTTCTGTTGTCCTGGCAATGGTGACTAAAATGTAATTTAGGATCACGAGTAGCCCACTTCCCGCTTGGATCATGAAGGTGCCACACAGGAACTGTTCTGAATATCGTGATCTGTTCTCGTTTGTGTGTTTTCTAGGTGAATACACACCCTAAATACTCATGATGCTTTTCCCACCATCCCAGCTGAGTGGTGTCCTGTCCCCTCTCCCCCTCTGCCAGTACTGGGTCACTCCAGCTTGGTTCCCGTTTCTGTTATCCCACGGAATGTTTTGGATCAGGAAATTCTACTTGCTGGATATGTGCTTTAGAAGATGTCGTCTGACTTTGGCCATTTGGGGTGGAAAGAAATAGGGAGAAGCTGCATGGAGGGAGGCTGGCAGGGGGCCACTGCAAAAATCTAGACTAAGTGCAGAGGTCTGGCTTGGGCATCGTGGGGTAGGAGGGGGCAGGCAGGAAGGGTTGGATTAGGAGAAACATTTCATACATCTTGAAGGAATGATCGGCCGGACATGGTGGCTGCCTGGATATGATTGATGAAAGAGAGGGGTGAGTCAATGAGTCTAGGAAGGAGAGCATATTTTTAGATTATGGTTTGCAGTAAACCCTGGCTTCAGAGATATTAAGGGCCTGCAGGCAGTTGCAATTGAGCTGGAAATAGTCACAGCGCAAACCAAGAAAAAGATGTGGCCATCGCCTGGGCCACTAGTGCCTCTTTCCGTGACCTAGACACAACACGCTGACATTTGTGAACTCTAGCTGTTTAGCTTTTTATTCATTGCTTCCGTCCTTTCAAAATGCTGTTAGTGCCGAGTGACTCATCCAGCCAAATCCAGACTCTGCAATATTAATAGGTGGGGAAAGGAGAGATGCCAAAGGGAGGAACTCTGGCGCTATGACATGTATTAGCACCCAACCTGTGCCTCTGGGTCTGGGAGTACTTGTCTGCTACCTGCTGCCTGGCACCCCGAGCTCCCCGGGAGCAAGGCCTGGCTCCTCCATCTCTGTATTCCTAGCATCCCCTAGTCCAGAGCTTGGCATTTAGTACATGCTTAGTGCAGGTTTTCTTGAATATGAATCCGTCCCAGTAGCAGCCTAATCTTAGAGGAATCATTTTGGGTGCAATAAAACTACTATTGCATGTGAGTATGCGCTAGTAATAGAAGCAATTAGTAAAGCAGGACAGTAAATATTTTACAGTCGTTCAGTATGTTTTCATCCCAGATGTCTGTCACTTCCTTGGAGCCTCTTTGGTATCACGTCCAAGATCTTTTGAGGCTGGTGGAGCAGGAGGCCAGAGCCCAGTCTGTCCGGGCCAGAACTGGTGACCCCTTACTGCCCTGAGCTCAAGAGCCGTGACCCAAATTCCTAGAGCTCACTGATGAGGCCGTGGCAATTAGAAAGTGGTCTTTGTGAATTTATGTCGGTCGAAACAGAGACATCAATGAGACATCTGACCTCAAATTCCTCTCTGATTGAGGGCCTGTTATCAAGAGGACCCCGGAGCTCACTGGTCACCCCCCCCCCCCCCGAGTCTGGGATGGCTTAGCAATTGCCAGGCATCCCCCATATGGTCACTTGCTACGCGAGCACCCCAGTTCTGACCTCGTTCTTGTAGATGGGGCTTGTTTCAAGGCACTTACTCGCGTTTTCTCATGTTTTCATCTCTAAAATGAGCTGGCTTGATTAGCTCACTTGAAGACATTTCTAGCTCTGAGGATCTGCAGTTCCAGTGTTTTGTGGAAAGGGTTTTATTCATCAAAGGAAGTGTTATGCCACAAGGGCCTGAGTTTGTATTTGGTGAAGAGCGCAGGGGGAAAGTCGCTTTCGTTTCCCGTGTGATCCCCTTCACCCCACCTTTGGGTTTCCGACACATAAGGAGCTTTGGGCACAAAGTAGAACTGGCATTTTGAAACTCTTTTGGCACACTTTTTTTTTTTAAGATTTATTTTTTTTATTCATGAGAGACACACACAGAGAGAGAGAGAGAGAGGCAGAGACACAGGCAGAGGGAGAAGCAGGCTCCATGCACGGAGCCCAACGCGGATCGAGTCCCCGGACCCTGGGATCACGCCCTGGGCCAAAGGCACTAAACTGCTGAGCCACCCGGGCTGCCCCCATTATTATTATTATTTTTAACGCTTAAGTGCCTATTTAAAAGTCATCAAGCGAGTGGATCCACTTTAAAATGGGGAAGGAACTTGTCACTGTGAGCAGGGGCCAGGTAGGCCCTAAGTCCTGGTTGTGCATGGTGGTTGGTCCCAGCTTGTTTCTCCAGAGAAGTGCGTCCCTGGTCCAGGACTTGCATCCAGGAGGTCCTGGCACAGGCCTGGCGGTGAGATTGGGGTCCCGCAGCTCGGTGGTGTGTTAGGGTTCTAACAAGGTGGCTGATGGGGCCCCGGGGGCCTAGAATTCAGGGTTGGGGTCTCTGCCTGGGGGAAAGCCTGACTCCACCCCCTCCGGGCCTCCCAAGCCAGCCCGCCTCCCTTCCCAGCATGGCATCTCTGATCCTGCCAGTCTCTCCTCCCTCCTATCCCACAGGCCATTCTTATTCCAAGTGGTATTTGTTCCCTCTGGGGTTCCTCAGGATGGCACAGGATGGCCCCCCATGTCACTCGATTTCTGTTTTTACTGCTAGTGACAAGGGAGTTAAAATTAGCAAGTTTAGGAAATGCTGCAGTTTGGAGATGTCTTAATAATCGTTTTGAATGATGTTTTGTGGAGTTTACTCCGTTGTCTCCTCCACTCTTCCTTTTAATCTTTTTGGCTCATTTCCCCCCTTACACTTCCAGCCCTTCTTTGTAGGGCTGATGGCCCTGCGTTTCTTTTTTCCATCAATTCAGTGGGTCTCTCTCCTCTTGACACTCAAGGCAATGACTGGAAGAGATAAGTGGGTCCACTAGTGATATGGGGGCTGAATAGAGCCGTTTTCATTCAGAGAAAAAACAAACTGCTCATGGTCAAAAGAAATGTATCCTTGAGGAGGAAGGGAAAAAAGGGACCGTAAGTCTCACCAAGGACACCTGCGCTGCTGGCAAGGTTGCGGGGGTGGGGGTGGGAGTGGGGTGGGGTGGGGAGTTGAGGGGGGGCGGTGGCTTTAGCTTCACCACCACAGTTCAGATTTATGGAAGAGAAGGGATTGGCCTTGGTTCGAAATAACCAACCTTCACAATGATAAAGGAATTCTCTTCTAATCCTAGTTTCTGATGTTTTTACCAGGGGTGGGTTTTGAATTTGATCAGGTGCCTCTTCATTTGCCCAGGGAGGTGATGATATGGTTTTTCTTGTTTGACCTACTAACAGGTATACGGAATTACTGGATTTTCTTTATCTTAACCCAACATTGATTTCCTTGGGTACATTCTTCTTCAAAGATTCTTCTGGCTTCTTTTGGTGCACTGGGATTTGGTATGATAGTACTTGATTTAAGACTTTTCTTATGCCTGAAGGAGAGCAATCTGTTCTCTTTTTCTTTCTTTTTTACTATTTCTTTTGGTCATTTTGGGTGGACTAAGTGTAATGATGCCTTCGGTAAGGGAGGACCTACTGTGTTATGGGGGTAGAAATCTAAGTGGGTCCAGGAGAAGAAATGGGGGTTGCTAACACAAGTGTGCATGCTTAGTGGGTGCTCCAGAAACTGTCGGGGATTAGCCTCAGCCAATGTGCCTTGACCTGCCATTACCCCGGGGGCCTGTGCCCTTCAGCTGTACCCAGACTCCCTGCTAAAAAAGGAAGTGACTCCTCCCAGCCCATTCAAAGGCCTTATCAATAAGGCTCCTGGCCAGGAACTAATTGGTACATCTTTATCTTTCTTTGAAGGTCTCAACATATGCACTAGTGGAAGTGCCACCTCATGTGAAGAATGTCTATTAATCCACCCAAAATGTGCCTGGTGCTTCAAAGAGGTAGGTCTGTGGTGGTAGGCCTGGTGGGAGGGGGCTGGCTACGCCCAGCACGCACGTCGTCGACTGTGCAGAGAAAGGGTGTATAGATTTTGCAAGCTGCCTCCTCTTCTTTTTCCCAGGGCGATGACAAAGCTACATTTTTATAACATGATAAGTTCAGTTGGGTCTTTAGATAGCATTAAGGGTTTTAGTCCTATTTTAGGAAAACAAGATCTTCCTTCCCTTTTGTCGGGGAGCCAGTTGTGACTCTTGTATAGTTTCCTGCTATTTGGTAAAAGATCTGAGCATGCGAAGTGACTTTGTTGTATAATAGTTCAAAACGTGCGTGGGTGGGCGGCATGTGAATGGAGGCCAGTCATCTTCACGTGGCTTATCTGAGGATGAGTTTTATGAATCAACCTTTCTGGCAAAATTAAAAATGATGGCTGCTGTCTCTTCAAGCCCTCTAAGAAGGGTTATAAGTTCGGGGAGATGTTAGGCATATTGCTGTCCTAAAGCAGTCACGTATCAGAACTTGGTGGGCTCATCAGCAAATGATCAACTTTTTTTAAAATCACTGCTTCGAAGGAAATTTCTGGGTCACTTTTCAAAATTGATATTAGAGCACGGGGCACACACCCTCCTTGCACGAATGCACTGTTAAGGTCGTAAATTTTTTTAAGTGTTGATTTGTTTTAGAGATAGAGAGAGTGCACAAATCGGTGAGGGTAACAGAGGGAGAAGGACAAGCAGACTGTGCTGAGGGCAGAGCCCAACACGGGGCTGGATCCCACGACATTGGGATCATGACCTGAGCTGAAATTTTTTTTTTTAAAGAGAAGCAGAGAGAGAGAGGCGCAGAGACACAGGCAGAGGGAGAAGCAGGCCCCACACAGAGAGCCAGACATGGGACTCGATCCAGGGTCTCCAGGATCACGCCCTTGGCTGCAGGCAGCGCTAAACCGCTGCGCCACCAGGGCTGCCCGACCTGAGCTGAAATTAAGAATCAGACGCTTAACCGACCGAGCCATCCTGTTAAGGCGCTCCTGTTGAGGTTATTTTTTGGAAGAAGCTAAGACTTGCCATCTTGGACGGGCTCAGTGTCTGCAGTTCAGTGCATGGTGCCTGGCTCAGGAGGACAGGAGATGGCTCCTGGGAGGCTAAGCTTCTTTGCCATGATGCAGCCTCAGAGGTCTGGGGATTGCTTCAACCTTGGATGGCTACAGACAGTCGTGTGGGGAAGCCCACGAGACTCCGCACACTTTGTGCATAGCCTTGTTGAAAAATCGAATGCTCAGAGAGGTAAAGTGACTTTTTCAAGGCCACACGCTGTGCCAAAGCTGGGTTTCTATCTGGCGTCTCGGACTTCTGAGCCCAAGCTCTTTCCCCTAGGCCTCTTATGTGTGCCCTCTCTAGAATTTTTTTCTAGCAGAGAGTAAGATTACGAAATAAATGATCCCAACCCCAATAAATATTCCCAAGATATGAACACTTCATTGTGTATGTGCTTAGTTGTGGTGTATCTGTTGTGAACTTTCTCTAAAACCTTTCATACCCTGTGACTTGCACAACAAATCCAAGTTCCTTGGCCCCTACCTGCCTCCCCACCATCATCCCCCATCGGGAACTAGCCGAAAATCCCCAGAGAGCCCTGCCTGATATACGCTCTCATGGTTTTCCCTGTGCTACCCCTTCTCCTAGAAGGTCTTCCTGGCTTCTCCTCCTTTCCCTAACATTTTGTCGTCTAGTTTCCAAGAATCAGCTCTGGACTCCCCTACTCTGTGAAGACTTTCGTGGTTTTTCCCAGGCACATCGTCCAGTCTACCCATACCATTGATATAAGAATGTTCTCTCTCTCTTCTAGAATGTCAAGGCAGGGCTTTATGTGTTTTCGTCACTGTTGTATCCCTAGGACCCAGAGTGTTGTGGGGCACACAGTAGTTGCTCAATAAATATTGACTGAAGGATTTCACTGGTTTGCTATTTATTGCGTGTTTGCATGTGCAGGCCAAGACCACTTCTTTGTCTCTCCATATTCTCTATTTCTTTGATGACACTTAACAGCGTTTTATTATGGGACGCCTGGGTGGCTCAGTGGCTTAGCACCTGCCTTTGGCTCAAGGAGTGATCCTGGAGACCCGGGATCAAGTCCCACATCGGGCTCCCTGCATGGAGCCTGCTTCTCCCTCTGCCTGGGTCTCTGCCTCCCTCTCTCTCTCTGTGTCTTTCATGAATAAATAGATAAAATCTTTAAAAAATGTTTTATTGTATTAATTTGTTTTCATGCCTGTTACTGACTAGATCATCATCTTCTTGAAAACCTAAATTATGTCGTATTCATCTTGGACTCCTCAGATCCAGCCAAGAATGCAGCAGAGTCATAGTTGATAAGAAAGATGGGCTTAAACAATATGTCGTTAGAAAACTGAAGTTTATTTATTTTTATTTTTTTTAAGATTTTATTTATTTATTTGAGAGAGAGAGAGAGGGAGAGCCAGCATGAGCAGGGGGAAAGGAGCAGAGGGAGAGGGAGGGAAATCCTAAGCAGACTCCCCGCTCCATCCCAGGACCCTGAGATCAACAAGGGGCTCCATCCCAGGACCCTGAGATCATGACCTGAGCCAAAGGCAGATGCTTAACCAACTGAGCCACCCAGGTGCCCCCAAACCAAAGTTTAAATCTCAGTTTTGCCAAGCTTTCCTCCGAGTTTCTCCATCTGTCCTCTGGAGAGCCCTTTTACACGAACGTGCACTTCAAAAGAAGGCGACGGAGCATTAACTCTGCCTCTGACCCCTGGCCTGCCTTCGGTTCCTCCTCTACCTCTTCCCAGGAGCATTACCGCCTCTCTGCCTTCGGCCAGCAATTTCTATTTAATCTCTCCGCCCACGCCGGATTTATCGCTCCCATGTTCACTGTCACTCTCCTCGGGACGCCCGGGGAGAATCAGACGAAGTTTTATTCCGAGGAGGAAGCGGAACTCAAGCACTGCTTCTACAAAGGCCATGTCAATACCAAGTCTGAGCACACAGCGGTCATCAGCCTCTGCTCGGGAATGCTGGGCACATTCCGGTCCCACGATGGGGATTACTTTATTGAACCACTGTTGTCCATCGATGAACAAGAAGATGAAGAGGAACAGAACAAACCACACATTGTCTATCGGCACAGCACCCTACACAGAGAGCCCTCAGCAGGAAGGCGTGCATGTGACACCCCAGGTATTTACTTCCTGCTCAAGCCAAGTCCCCAGCTCTGTGAGATGGGGCAGTGGCAGTACTACAGACATGTACCTGTTTCACAAGCTGCAAAGTGCTACCGTTTACGTGGTCTGTTATTCAGTCTTCAAGCGACGTAGGTATTCCCAATCGCACAAATATGGAAAGCACAGAGAGGTTTAGTAGCTTGTCCAAGGTTGCACAGCTAATAACCAATAAAGCCCCAGTATGCACTCAAAAAAAAAAAAATTTTTTTTTTTGGGTGGAATTTTTTTGGAAATTGCCACCCTCTGGTGTTCCCGGGGGTATGAAGTGAGACCGGTGCGTGCGAGGGCTTTCGGGTGGGACTGCTAATGAGCAGAACGCGTGTTCTCCGGCACCCAGCCGCCGTCATCCGTGGTATCTTCTAGCAAACGGAAGCAATGGGATCTGGAAGCCGGGGTCAGCGGTCTGTCTTCGGTTTCTTTCTTCCTTGTGCCGGTACTTCTACGAGTCTGATGTGCTTGCGTTGATAGTGCACGACGTGATCCTGAGGAGCCCTGCATCGTCGCAGCCCACACTTGGGTTCCCTCTCTGGCCCAGTGGCTTCCCTGGGCTTGGACGGGGCCTCGGTCTCCTGTGATGCCTGCACGGGGAAGCAGCTTTCTGTCGTCTTTGGGGGCTGAACTGCCGCCCGGGCCTTCGTGGGTCTCAGGGAGCTGAGTCCGGGCAGTTCAGCAGTGGTTTCTGATCGGCCCTTTAGCGGGGAGACAGAGGAAGGTGCGGCCGAGGGCCGTAGGGGCGTGTGATGCGTGGTACATCGAGGCCTGGTGCCTGGTGGGCGGGGGGGGGGGGGGGGGGGGACAGGTTCCTAACCGTGTGTTCCTGTGGATGCTGCTCCGCCGCCCGCCTTGTCGCTGCCTACCTGCACGGGTCGGCCGCTCAACATGTCCCGTCGGGACTCCCCGTCGGGACTCCCCGTCTCTCCGGCTCACAGTCCTTTCTTACTTTACCTGAGGTGGGGAGGGGATCCTTGCTCTGCATTTAACACTCCAGGTAACCTCACTCCACCTCCCCTGCGCAGGCTGCTCCCCCATTGCTGTCTTCTCCCATAGGGATGGAGCTGGAGTCTGCTCGTGTCTGGCGCCCACTCAGTGCTTCTTGCTGGTTCTGTACCCAGTTCTGCTGCATGGCTTTTTATTTATTTATTTATTTATTTATTTATTTATTTATTTATTTATTTAGTTTTTGTGTTTGTGTTTGTTTTTGTTTTTGTTTTGCTTTTTAAATTTAAAGCAACAACAAAAAAATCTTATTTTGGGGTGCCTGGATGGCACAGGGAGTCGAGTGTCCGAGGGGAGAGCAGCAGGCAGGGGCAGAGGGAGAAGCGGACTCCTCACTGACCAGGGAGCCCGACGTGGGGCTTGATCCCAGGACCCCGAGACCATGACCTGAGCCGAAGGCAGACGCCCAACCGACTGAGCCCCACAGGGGCTCCTGAGCATCCGACTCTTGATTTCAGTTTGTGTCATGATGTCAGGGTCATGGGATCAAGCCCCATGTTGGGTTGCACACTCAGCAGAGAGTCTGTTTGGGTTTCTTTCTCCCTCTCGCTCTTCCTCCCCCTGTGCTTGCTTGCTTGCTCATTTTTTTCTCTCTCTCAAATAAATCATCTTTTTAAAAATCTAAAACATTTTTAAAAGATTTTATTTTTGAGTAATCTCTGCATTCATCGTGGGGCTCGAACTTGTAATCCTGTGGTCAAGAGTCGCATGCTCCACCAACTGAGCCAGCCAGGAGCCCCCTGCATGGCCTCGTTAACCTGGCTCCTTGACTTTGTTTTCTTTCTTTTTCTCTTTTCTTTTCTTTTCTTTTCTTTTCTTTTTTTTCTTTTCTTTCTTGGTTTTATTTATTTATTCATGAGAGACACAGAGACAGAGAGGCAGAGACACAGGCAGAGGGAGAAGCAGGCTCTATGCAGGGAGCCTGATTCAAGACTTGATCCCGGGACCCCACAATCACGCCCTGGGCCAAAGGCAGGCACTAAACCACTGAGCCACCCGGGCTGCCCTTGCCTTTGTTTCCTAACACAGTTTACCGGTGGCTTCAGACTCACCATCTGGCATCAAGAACAGTTTCCAGACTCTCCTGTACCCCGAGACCAGGAGTTTGGGGGGCTGCGAGTCCTTGCCTCTGCTCCCCTGTTCCCGCTGCACACAAGACGGCATTGGAGGTTAATTGAACCTTGGGTGACCGTGGTCTGGGTCCCCAGCACAAGAGCCAAAAAGCGGGGGCAGCCGGGCAAACCCGCAGTGGCATCCGTCTTGCAGCTCGGGCGGGACTGTGGTAGCATCCCGGGCGGGCTCCTGGGGGAGGTGGCGGCGGCCGGCCTGTGACCTCCCCTTGGGCTGGGAGGGAGAGAGGAACGTGGACGTCCCCCTGGCGCACGGAAATCTGTTCATGGTCATGAAAGGACTGATGGAGGCCGATTGTAGATGCTTCACAGATATTTGCTCGGGGATCGGATGAGCCGCCGAAGGCTGCAGAGGGGTTTCTCCGTCCCCCGGCCGGGGCCACGCGTGCCGGCGTGTTCCTCACCGCAGACTCTGGTTTGCAGCGCTGGCCTTTTCCCCTCGCCCCCCACGCCCCCGAGGGCTCCCAGGGAGGCCGGCCTTAGAGGCCGGCGGCGGCCTGCCTGTGCCCCCCTCCCTGCCAGGCTCTCCGCTGGGCACCGGTTTCCTCCGTCTTCGTCCCAGAAGCTGGCCTCGGCCTCCTTTCCTGCCGGGGTCCCTCTTCTCCCAGGGCCTGCTGTTTCTCTCCGCTCCCCCCACCTGCTGTTTCAGAAGCCTACAGGAATCCCCCCCCACCCCCCCCCCAGCAAAACCACCGCCCACGTCTGTGTTAGAGTTCCAGCCTTCAGCCAGAGGAGGCAGGTGGCGTGCACGTACCGAAGGGCACGTGGCACGCTCGGACGAACCCGAGGGAACCCAACCCCTGGCTTTGGCTGCAGGGGAGAGACTGGGGTGAGCAAAGTGGCCAGGGCGTGGGGTGTTACCACGTTCCAGCCAACCGTGGAGCTCATCATAAGCCTCCACACAGCAGGCGATGGAGCGAGTACAGGGGAGAAGGTTGCCACAACTTGCAAAGGCCAGTGTTGTCACTAATGAAAGGGATCTACCTTTGGAACACTTCTCTTGTCTTTTCTACATTACACCAGAGTGACCAAAAGCCATAAAAGATGTTTCAAGTTCCTGTTCCCATTCTGTTGCTGCTCTTGGAAGTTTGCCCGTAATGCAGTTTCCTTTTATGTATCCTTGGAGGGTCGACAGGTGCGTTTCTTGAGACCGTGGACAGATGCTTCCCCCGTAAGCTGGAACCCCTTCCAGCACGGAGCCTCGCGAACGCGTGTAAGCAGTTGAGCTGCACCTCATTAGAAGCCCTTCCCGGAGCTAGCTTCCATTTTCCCATGTTGAGATGAGGTCTCCTCTCTGCTTCCATGCCTGTTTTTCTGCATAAGAGAGAATATTTATCTTCCAACTTGGACAGATGGCAGGAAGATCTCTGCCTTGGGGGCAGCAGGGAAATACTAAATTCTAAGGGATGGAGTCTGGGATGGACCCAGAGTGAGTTGCCTGCTGCAGGATTCACCATTGCCTCTGTTGAGATGGCAGGGAGCTGATGCAGAGAGCGCAGGGAGGTGATGCAAAGAGCTGTAGGCAGCTGAGGTCAGGTTACCTGGAGTTGCTTGGGTGAATTTAGGCATGAACTCTGGCATCTGGGCCTCTGCTTCCTCACCCACAGAGAGCACGGGGCTGGCACCAGCTGATGCTTCCCCTTGGAACTTGCTGTATTCTGGGTCTAGGTGTCAGGGCTCTGGCCTCTGAAGGATAATCCAGAGAAGGGCTCAGGAGTGGAAGAGAAGCACTGGGGCTTGTGGGGTCAGCATTCCCTGTGGGGCCCGCAGTGCTCTCTGTCCTTTCTTTGGGCAGCAAGAACCTAGGGCTAGAAATTAGTCATGGCTCTTTTCAGACTCTGTGCCAGACGGACCTTCAGCTACTTGTGGGAACCCCACCATGGAGGTAGCTCCCTTATTCTCAAAATGTGCTTCAGCCCACAGGTGCCTCGGGTGGTGTCTTTGACACCTTAGAGCCCTGGGACAATGACAAGACTCAATATCTAGTCAAAGATGTCTCAGAGGCTTTGGACACATCAACGTCGGGCCTGTCCTAACAGAGGCCACTGAACTTTGCAAAATAGGTGAAGATTGTTGACAGACTGATGATAGAGTTGGATAGCACTGAGACTAAATCTAAATTTGGTACAGGCGCCACAGTAGGGTGTCCTTTGCAGTGTGTGCAGCTGGAGCTCCTGAGAAAGGGGCTCCCTGTGTTGTCCCATTGCTGACCCGGTTGGCACTTTTGAGGTCACCTTATGAGTTGCAGTTTGTTTTATAGCAGGCTCTGTGCCCAACATGGGCCTTGAACTCACAATCCCTAGATCCAGAGTCTCATGCTCTACTGATTACTGAGCCAACCAGGCGACCCATAAGTTGCAGGTTTAATGTGGTCATTGGTAGTTCTCATATGGGCAACCAGGTTGCCCATATGTGTTGAAAATTTGACCATATTAGATCAGTTTTGCTGGATTTATTCGTAAGAGGGAAAAATAACTGATGAATCTTTCACTGTAAAATGTTTCTGTTCAATGAGGCCATCGTCTCTAAGGAGGGAAGGCTGAAGCCCTGTGTCATGGCAGATCTATATTGGTAATCAGCTCAAGTAAATGTTGACTATTACGTGAACTGTTTACGTGACAATAGAGAGGTTGATGGCCCTCCCTCACCTGTGCAGGAAACTTCAGGGAAGCCATGTGCATTGGAGTGGGGGTTTACCACAACCTCAAAGAAGAGTATTAAGGAGAAATAAGGGGAATGAAGAGTGCCTTGCTCCTCATGTCCTAGAGATTAAAGAAGCCTCAGAGCCTCTAGAGTATGTTTGGGAAAGCCAGACACAGATCACGTTATAAGTGGCTTGGGTGTGGCTGCCTCTTGTTCTCCAGGTCTGGGAAGGATGACCTGGACTTTAAGTCTCCCGATGATCCTAGCAGGTACATCTTCCCTGGCCAGCAAGTGGCCCAGTACAGGTTCTCCATCAGGGACTGGTAGTGTTTGTCAAGAACCCCTTTGAGCAGGATGACTGGGAAGATTGCATGAAGTTCGCTGCTAGTGCGAGTATCCAGGCAGTAGGGCGTGATCTTGATGACCAGGCTGAAATGGGTTGCCAGGGGGTGGATTAGGAATCATGCAACTACCTCTTGCTTAGAGTGCAGCAGGTTGGCTCTGTGGCCTAGTCTATTCCAGGATGCAAGCTGCTCCAGACCAATCAGAAGGGTGTCCGGGGAGACCCATCACTGGGGAGACCAAACAGGCTTTCGTTGCCAACTGGGTGGCAGAGGTGTGCACTGGACTGCTCAAGACAGTGTACCTTGACAGTCTGAACTGAGCCAGGCATAACCAGCTTGTCAAGTGGAGGAGCTGGCAGCCAGGCCCTGTAGGCCAGCAGGAAGTTCAGAAATTCTCTCCAGGTAGGCTCTGAGCAGGTGAGCCCCTGAGCCCTTCCAGCTCGGGACAGCCAATTAGACCACCGCTGCTGGCAGCTCAAGACAGCAGACCGCTACTGCAGGGCCCTCAGGAGGTTACCTCGCCTTTCTCCCACCCCTGTGCTTTTTTACTGCTTCATCCAAATTTCTACATCAGGGCCCAGCTTGACCATTTGGAAGCCAGTTAGGAAAGCCTACCTTTGAAATCTTGTATAATTTCAAGGAAAATCATTGTAAGCTAGAATATTTTTTTTTCTCACCTGTTCCACATGTGTGTGGAGCCACTTATACTTATGGCACCGTCCCTGAGGTTGACAGGTAAGATCTCCAGGGGTTCGATATACAAAATAAACATTCAGTTGTAAAACAACAAAAATGACAAATCACAGAGGCCCAGAACAACACATCTGGTTTTACGTATATAAAAACACTGCAAATTCTTGACTTCTTGGTTTGGAATCTTGCGAAGGCTCTAACGGGCACTGGCCAGCCCCGGGGCATCCTCATGTCTGTGCTCCTGCCAGCTGTCTGGCTCCTAACATGACAGTGAGGACACTTGACTCATTTCAGGCTTTCTGGCAAAATGTTACAGAGGCGACAGGAAGGGATGGGCATCATAACTCGTCCAGCCATCAGGAGGATTATCCAGTCCAGCACTGGCATCCAACCAGCTGGTGGAGGTGATCTTATTTTCTACCATCCACCAGTGAAAGGGTGTTCAGAGAGAAACCCGGGTTTGCTTTGCTGCTAAAAATTCCCTTACTGGAAAGAAAAAACATTCCCTTACTGGAAAATGATCAATACTTACCAAGTACCATATTTTATAATAGAGGATATTATTTCATTTTAAAGTGAATGGCCTAGGGACACCTGGGTGGCTCAGCGGTTGAGCATCTGCTTTCAGCCCGGGGTGTGATCCTGGAGACCCGGGATCGAGTCCCACATCGGGCTCCCCACATGGAGCCTGCCTCTCCCTCTGCCTGTGTCTCTGCCTTTCTCTCTCTGTGTCTCTCATAAATAAATACAATCTTAAAAAAATAAAATAAAATAATTAAGTGAATGGCCTAAACTCCTGGTGCCCCCGATAAGGCTGGGTCGTCCTGTTACCCAGCCTTCTCCTAAATCCGGCTTCAGAAAGGAAAGATATATCTTATCAGGGTGGCTTTATTGTTCAAACACGGTAAAGATAATAAAAAAGAAATGTAATCTTGGTCCATCTGCACTAATGCCTCAACAATATTCAAAAAATTTTTGTTTTGAATCCTAATGCAGATATAATTTTATTTTCTGATTTTTTTTCTTAGTATGTTTTGAACTTTCTTTTCACTGTTCATAATTTTGAATAACTGTCATCTATGGAGGACAGAGACCATGTTTTTCTTATGGTTGAAGGTTTTAGGTTTACAAGTTTATAAGATCGTGCTATTCTAAATAACACTGCAGTATATATCTTCTAATGGAGTTTCTCCTTTTTTTTTTTTTATTGACTTCTTGGGATAAATTCCTGGGAGTGGACCACTGGATCAAAGGGCACAATGTTTATTGCCACGTTGTCTTCCAGAATGGTTGTGTAATGGGCAGTGCCTGCAGGGTGGATGAGCGGACGCCTCAGAGGTTAACTCTTGATTGCCTAAGTGAATGATAAGTACTTGTCCACTTATATGGTATCTTTAAAACATTTTTAGTTGTGCCACTGACCATTTCAGTTACTCTCTTCCAGCTAATCGTGCAGAGACAGGCCCATTTTCCTTTAGGAGAATTTTGATCGTTGGAGTAACAGCTGAAACCAAACTTTTTTTTTTTTTTAAAGATTTTATTTATTTTTTCATGAGAGAGACAGAGAGAGAGGCAGAGACACAGGCAGAGGAAGAAGCAGGCTCCATGCAGGGAGCCCAACGTGGGACTCAATCCGGGGACTCCAGGATCAGGCCCTAGGCCAAAGGCAGATGCCTAACCACTGAGCCACCCGGGCTGCCCAAAACCAAACATTTTTATTCTGCATTTACAGTTTACAAAGTACTTTCAGGCCCAACACCTTAATTAACCCTTGTAATCCTTGGTGAGGCATTTGGGGTCAGTGTTAGTCACTCCCCACATTTGGATGATGAAAATGGAGCGCGGAATGTGGCAGGTGCACCAGATGCTGATGCGCCTACGACGTGACACCTCACGTCTGGGAAGACACCCTGAGCACTTTTCTGCTCTCTGCCTGTGTTTCTGCACCTAGGACTTTGGCAGCCTGCGCTCTGTCACCTCTCGGTGTGACTTGAAGGCAAACCTGGTCAAAAACGGCTGCGGAGACGAGTTTGAGAGCCCGGCCAGCAGCACCCAGGTCCTGCGGAGCCTGCCTCTCAGCAGCAAGGGCTCCAGTCCCACCAGCTCAGACGTCATTCAGATGACGCCACAGGAGATCGCCCTGAACCTGCGGCCGGGTGAGTGCCCTGGGGATGGGATGCGTTGGTCATGCCAAGGTGAGCTAGTGCAGGGAAATGGCAGAGCTTGGCCCAGGCCCCAGGAGGCAGAGTACAAGGCTCCCGTGGACAGATAGGTATCTTTGCTATTTGTTTAATCGAGGTAAAACATATGTAACATAAAATTTAGCATTTTAACCATTTTATTTTATTTTTATTATTTTATTTTTTTAAGATTTTATTTATTTATTCACAAGATACAGAGAGAGGCAGAGACATAGGTACAGGGAGGAGAAGCAGGATCCATGCAGGGAGCCTGATGTGGGACTCGATCCTGGGACTCTGGGATCATGCCCTGAGCCGAAGGCAGACGCTCAACTGCTGAGCCACCCAGTCGTCCCAGTTTTAACCATTTTAAAGTATGTAGTTCAGCAGCATGAGATACATTCACCATGTCTATCACCACCGTCCCTCTCCAAAACTTTTTCGTTATCTCAGCCTGAAACTCTGTGCCCATTAAACACACATTCTTTCTTTTTTTTTTCTTTAAAGATTTATTTATTTACTTGAGAGAGAGAGTGTGTACATGTGCTCTCCAGAGCAGGGAGGAGGGGCAGAGGGAGAAAGAGGGAGAGAAGCGGACTCCCTGCTGAATAGGAACCCGGTGACCCTGAGATCAGGACCTGGGCTGAAGTCAAGAGTCCTAGGCTTAACCAGCTGAGCCATCCGGGTGTTCCTAGACGCTAGTTCTTGATTCCACTCCCACCTTCACTCTGGCAGCCACCATTCTTTCTGTCTTGAGGAGTTCGACTACTCTCCATGCCCCATATACGTGAACCCATACAGTACTTTTACTTTTGTGTCAGGCTTATTTTACTCAGAGCATGTCTTCAAGGTTCATTCACGTTGTAGCATATGTCAGAATTTGCTTCCTTTTTAAGGCTGGATTAAACTTCAGTGTATGTGTATACTGCATTTTGAGTGTCCATCCATCGGTGTTTCCACTTTTTGGCTATTATAAGTAATGTGATTGCAGTTTATGGGAGGATACTGGTAGGTTTACTCCCTAGTTAATACAACAAGTTTCTCAGGAAAGTGCTGCTTTCAGGAAAATGTATTTTTTCTTGTCAGCAAATTCCATTTGAGTCCATGGCATGCTGAAGGGACACACTTTTAGAGTAGAGGTATTTTGTTCTATGACCCTAGAACCTCTGCAAGCTCTAGGATGGATTGTGATATGAGGAAACAGATTTTGTGTACAGATTTTAGGCTAAATACCTAGCCCACTCTAAGGTAGCTAATACCATCGTCCACATGAGGAGCGACCGGCTCAAGGTCTACTAGTTAGAAATGGTTACTCCAATTCAGTCCCAGGTCTTTGTGACTAGAAAACTCATGTTTTTTTTTCTAGTTCATCCATTTTTTAAATATAATATTTTGCATATTAGAGTTGTGTTGTCAAAAAGTGGATATGCATAGGTTCAAATTAGAAAATATCACATTTTGAGAGAAGGTAGCTTATTTTCAAATTCCTTTGATTTTTTAGCCTTTTATTCTATCTCATTGCCTAAGAAACCATTGGCAATCACTGCTTCCAGATGGTTTGCTTTAGACTTCAGGGCCACTTGGAGCCGGTGGCAGGATCATGGATGTGGCTAGCCATCCTGGGTTCCAGCTCTAACTCCGGGCTGAGCTTGGAGGACCCGAGCAGGCTACCCCACTTTTTAGCTCTCCAGGTCTTTGTCACCTTCGTTCCTCACAGCCACGTTAGGAGGCTTAAATGAGGCTTTTTGTATAAATAACACTTTAATTTTTTTTAAATTTTTTATTTATTTATGATAGTCACACAGAGAGAGAGAGAGGCAGAGATACAGGCAGAGGGAGAAGCAGGCTCCATGCACCGGGAGCCTGACGTGGGATTCGATCCCGGGACTCCAGGATCGCGCCCTGGGCCAAAGGCAGGCGCCAAACCGCTGCGCCACCCAGGGATCCCTAAATAACACTTTAAAAAGTCAAAATTCCCGCTCTTTACAAAGAGTAGCAGCCAAAGATGCAGATTCTGGAGTCAGCTAGGTCTAGGTTTGAATAGCGATTCTCCGTGTCTCAGAGATGTATTTAGCTCCATGCCACCATCACAAGCACTTAGTAATGCTGGTTGTTGGTGTCATCGTATATTTAAAAATGCTTAATCTGCCTATTGAGTTGTTTTGGGAATAAGAAATGAAAGGAGGATGTATGCAGCTCTGCTAGAGAGAGAGGCACAAGCTACTAGGTTGCTGGAGATTAATGTGGGGATTAGTCGAGTTTTACGGGCCAGAGCCATTGACTGTAAGGGACACTTAGCCTTTTTGTTTGGTGAGATACCATGCTGAGAGAGAGAAGGAAGGAAGGGGGCCCTTGCAAAGGCCTGTGCCTGGGTAGGGAAGAGTCAGCTGAGCCTCTGTGTGGGCAGCTGGGTGGAGGTGTCCTCTGGGTTGAGGTAACTCCTCTCCGTACGTGAAGACAGGCTCAGGGTCAGGGCTGTGACGGAGAAGGGGATGTAGGAGTTGTGCAGAATGTTAAGATTATTTGAACATTGTGTGGGATAAGAGTAGCTATCAATTAATGTGAATGATGTATCTTCTCTCTTAGTTAATCACAGTAAAACAGTAACTTAAAGGAAATTCTTCAGAAATCATCCACTTTTTAAAAAAAGATTTTATTTATTTATTTGACGGAGAGAGAGAGGCCACAAGCAGGGGAGCAACAGGCAGAGGGAGAGGGAGAAGCTCCCCACTGAGCTCCAGAAAGCCTGATGCGGGGCTTGATCCCAGAACCCTGGGGTCATGACCCCAGTTGAAGGCAGATGCTTAACCACCTGAGCTACCCGGGCGCCCCTCATCCACTTTAATGCAATATTATTTTTCATTTCTACTAGACTCTGTCTCTATTCTCATGTTCATAATTTTTATAAACTTTTTTTTTATGATAGTTACACAACAGAGAGAGAGAGAGAGAGGCAGAGACACAGGCAGAGGGAGAAGCAGGATCCATGCACCGGGAGCCCGACGTGGGATTAGATCCAGGATTGCGCCCTGGGCCAAAGGCAGGTGCTAAACCGCTGTGCCACTCAGGGATCCCTAATTTTCATAAACTTAAGATGTGTTTATAATCATGCACTGACGTCACTTAATAATTAACAAAGACCAAAATTCGCACTGTCAAGCAAGTTTATAGTTTCAGGTCATCATCAGAGGAGGTTTTTAACTAACACTTGTGAAACTCCTCATTTAGAATTGTTCTCAGAGCCTCTGGTTTTCTCTCTAAGAAATATATACCTTCATGGTGGCAAATCCTTATTCTTTAGGGTAGAGTTAGTTTAGGAAAGAGTTGAAGGTCACACAAAGCCAGAGATGCCACAGTTTGTTTTGTTTTTTTTTAACAATTTAAATTCTACTTAAAATCACAATGAAGGTATGACTCTGAGACCGTTCTTTGATTTGATTTGCCACCTGGCTTTTTAAACAGCCCCCAGCGAGGAGTTAAAGAAGTGATTCAAGTGAAGGTAGCCTCCTTGGGCAAAGTTTTCTTGGCATTGCATTTATGCACAATACTG